>NW_019525510.1:521806-604296 GCF_002814215.2 Seriola lalandi dorsalis
ACAGACAAACACACACACACACACACACACACACACACACACACACACACACACACACACACACAGACAAACACACACACACACGTATACACACACAGAGGGTCTGACCTTGACAGTGAGTGCATCTTGTCTAGTGAGAGCTCTGTCAGAGAGCTGGTCTCTCTCTACAATCCAGGGATGACGAAGAACCTGAAAAGCATCACAGTGATGATGATTTCCTAATATATTGTTTCGACAAGTAATCCTAACCTCAACAGTGATATATAGTACAAGCAATACAACATGGATAACATATAGTATATACCGTAAAGCCTTAGAGAACATGTTTACATATGGGATCAAGCAAATGGTATAATGTACAGTAGGTGTCAAATTATTTCCGCTACTCTTTATTGTCTCTGCACAAAGGAATAATAATTTGTTGTGTAAATAAAAATAGTACCAAGGGGGGACATAAATGCTAATAAGGCTTACTAACTCATATTACAGACTAATAGTACCTGGGGAGCAGTCAGGCGCTGGTGAGGGTCCACGTGGAGCATCTTAACCACAATGTCCTGTCAAACACATTCAGACACACACAGGTGATATTAGTACATTTAGACAGTAACAGTACTATGAAATCAGCAACAGAACCATTTTATATGCATCTCTGGAATAAAATATTAAAATGTAACCTTGGCAGCATCTGACACCAGGTCCCAGTTTCCTCCTGTGATAATGAATTTTCCGCTGCCGATTTGAGCCAGAATTTCCTCTGCTGTGTCCTCAGGACTGCTGGCAAAGGGGCTGAAACTGGCCAATAGGAAAGAATAAATTAGGAGTGCAATTCGAAGGCGTGTGTGAATTACTACAATAGAGAATGAGTCAGGCCCTGGATAGAAATCTACAACTCTGAAATCTATAACTGATGCGAAATACGCTTCATGAATTAAAACCTCTGACTTATAAAATCCCACTGGAAAGAAGAAAAAAAAAAAAACAGCCTCTTCATTTAGTTCATTTAGGACACACCCTGTTTAGAGCAGCAGGGGGAGCGTTTACAGAATATAGCGACATTACATACTGTTTACAAATTTACACTAAAACACTCAACTGTACTGCAACAGTCTGTTGATGTTGGTAGCTTTCAATGCTTTTAAAGTTTTAACTGACCCAGCTATCATGGTATAAAGCAGGATCCCCAGGCTCCAGATGTCACAGGCTGCATCATAACCCTGCTTCCTCAGAACCTGCACACACACAAACACCCACACAAACACACATGCAGCCAGTAGTCATTTCAAAAGTGCATGGTGAGATTAGTTTCTGTGATTAATCATTTTAAAATGTATGCTTGATGGCTGTTTCAAAATTTGTGTAAGTGATGTTGAGATATTAGAGACTCAGTGAGATGACATACCTCAGGAGCCATGAAGGTAGCTGTGTAACAGGGCGTCATCAACAAGCCATTTTCAGCTCTGAGCTGTTTGGCAAATCCAAAATCACAAATCCTGATGCATTCTGGGCGTCCGCTGTCATCAGAATAGCGAATGTTACTGGGCTTCAGGTCTCTATGTACAACCTGAAAAGCGGAAAGACACACACAGACAAAAATGTACACATGATTAGCAAGGTAAAGTATGATTACTTTCACAGAATAGCATAACCTTTACTGCAAGAAATGGGCTTGTTTTCAACTATCCCAGAGTTTCAACTCTTTCTCTTTTTGCAAAAGGGACACACATCTGATTACACCAGTTGCTCAAACTACTACTGAATCTTCAAAACAACACACAGACACACAGTGTTTTGCAATAAGTAAACATTCAAGTATAACAATGTCAATAAGTTCTTTTTGCTTTCTTTCTTACCCCGAGTGAGTGTAAATATTCCACAGTCTTGGCCAGTGTGCAGATGATGTCTGATGCATCTCTCTCCGTAAAGTTTGGCACCGTCAGAGCTCTGTCCAGCAGCTCGTTTCCTCTCAGTAAATCCTGAACCAGGAACACACACTGGCCGTCGTCGAACACCTACAGGTACAAATGCACACACAGGAATGAGACAGACACAAAAATGGTGTATTTATAACTGTTACGATGCTGAAGGGAAATTCAGATTCTAGCAGACAAGTTTTGCCTTGGTCTGCTGCCACGGTGTAGTAAACCAACATCTACAGTTTCTCATTGTGTTTTCATTTTAACATGACAACACAGAGTTGTGTTATGTGAGGGGTGTGTTACACTTACATCCTTCAGGGTAATAATATTTGGATGCTGTCCATATCTCAACAGAATCTCAATCTCTTCTGATGGATCTTTCCTCGCTCTCTCAATAATCTGACAAAAACAAAGAAACATAAGACGCAGAATAATAAATTCTAAATCTCTAAATAAACATGGTCAGTGTACACAAAATATGTTGTTTTGGTGGTTTATTTATTTATTTAATAATCAAAGGTCTTCCCATAATGCAACACTCATCCAGCATATGCAGAGTTAATAGTCATTGTGTGATTACACATTTTGTTAGTGGGAGGTGTGTTTTATGTTAAACTTTAATGCCTTGTACATGTGATCTTTGTTGCCCATTGTGAAAACCATGTATCTCCAAATAGTCAACTTTTCATGAGCATGAGATGAACTGAAGGTATGTGGTTTTCACCGGACAGTGATGTATGCTAACAATATTATAGAATATTACTGTTGAGTTATTGTCCACTATAAGATGCTCTCCCTTGCACCAAAGCAGTGCATTCATTTTTCTACTACAACACTGACCCGATGCGTAAAGCTTAGAGAACATCTGTAAACTTTGTACAGGGTTTAGTGTTCACTACCTTCACTGAATACTCCACAGCAGTAACTCTGTGCAGACATCTTCTACAGACAGAAGTCGCAGTCTGTCCGACTTCTTCCTTCAGCTCATAAACATCAGTGAAGGCCACATCACCACGGAGATGCTACAGGGCACACAAATAATCAGATACACACACACACTCATAACATTTCTAACCTTAACTGTATATTTCATGTATATGTCAGAATCATATATTAGAGTAAGTGCTTTGTTCAGTCGGTCGCTGTAGAAACACAGTAGGTGACAGTGATTCACGAGGGTGACGTTTAGAAAGGTCAGCATCATTAAATCTCTTATATCTCTTCATTATTTATATTATATTTATGTTGTCATAAAACAGTGATTTATTTTCATACTGTAATCAATTTGTTGTCTAATAAGCGTGTATGTGTGAGTGTGTGTCATCATTTAGCTGTAGAATCAGGACATGAGCTGTTTTCTTAAAGATGTTTTACCTGTGCTATGGGGTTGATGTTGTTCACCTCCTGACGAGAAGGCGCTACCGTAGCAACACTGGGCTCCTGGTTTTGATTACTTGCAACGAAGCTGAAACCACGAAACAACTGGTGTGTGTTTGCACTGGGAGGGATGCCTGGAGAATCTGGATATGCAAAGTCACAAAGATACAAACATTAACACAACTGTTTTCTGTGATTTCTAATGTATGCACGTACAATTCTTTGTTAATATGTACAATATGCCGGTATGTGCATGTGTGTATGTTTTACTTACCAGTTGGTGTTCTGGATGTGAACTCAGGGTCGAAATGAAAAGTGTCTTCAGGTCTTCCAACAGTTGGTTTAAAAGGAGGCCTCACTTCTTTCCTGTACAACTTCTGCAGAGAACAACAGTTGGTGCAAATTTACAAGACAACATAATGAAAAAGTTGTGGTTCTAGTAGTATTTGATGAAAAGAGTATATGAAAAGATATATACAGTATATATATGGCTCTCTTACAATTAAGTTTTTGTTTTTCATGTCACTGTAAATATGGTAAACATACTGAGCTTAACATTTAAGGAGGAGGTTGAAGAATAGAGCAAATTAGAATAGAGAAAATTAAAATAAAGACCGTGAATATCCAAACAGGACTGGAAACTAATGTTTGGCCTGTTTGCATAATGAAAAGCTGTCCTTTTATAGACATATATTATGTAATGTAATGTGATGCCAGGTGAAAACTGTCTTATACCCATCATATAACAGTATGCACATCATTTATTTATTAATGTAAGTGCATTACTAAGTCTGGCCTGCAGGTGTCACCTTTGCAATGTTAGTTGTTAACACACTGAATAACTGTAACAGTAGCCGCCAGCATTGGAAAAAAAAAAGATAGTTGAAGCTTTATTCATGGTGAGACTGTTAACACTAACGCTCACTCTCATTTGCTATTTGATTTGCAGTTCGCATTCACTGCGATGCACAGCTGCTGAGAGGGTGGGGCTGCTTGTCAGCTGTATGAGAGAAATTCCTCAAAGATCAAACCATTAATGAAAGATTAGAGTGTCACAGAGGTAAAAGTCACACAAGATACTGATGAACATGATGATGATGATGATGATGATGTACAGACGGATCATCTGCCTAATGCAGCACAGTGGTTTAATTAGCATAGTGAGGAGGAGAACGTAAGCCTCTTACTGATAGCTTGTCACATCAAGCCAGAAACGCCATCTGTAAATAGGAAAATGTTGTGTTTGGCTGAAAGCGAGTAGGTAGTAATGCAGTGAGGAGTAGAGTGAGAGCCGGTGGTGAGGGCAGAGATTAGTGAGCATGTAAAGCAGATAATAGTGGATTTTGTTAGAAATGAGAGCGACACTACTCACAGCAGCGGATAAACAAGAACCACAAACCTTCTGAACATCTCTGATTAAAATTTTTAAAAAAAGAATGGAACTCATGTTTGTGTGACCATGAGAGCTTAAAAATATTTTGTTGCTCAGTATAGATATACAGTATGTAGGGGGCATGGTTACAATCAATAAAACACTATCTGGAGTTTCTGGCTATCAAAACTGGTTTTATAGAGAACATTCTCTGTAAGTTGGGCAAAGTCTTGATTATGTGTAGATCTACGTTTGTTAAAGCTGCAAATGACGGGCTGGCGCTTCCTCACTCCTTTCACTCCTCAGAACAATTTAATTACCATCTTCTCCTACTGAATCTTCTTTTGTCTTTGTTGACAAAACGATGTTTTCTAAGTCCAGTCCACAAATTGTGTGGTGCAGGAGAGGTTTATTCGTTACACACTCACACCTCTTGTCTGTACAGTACATACAGTATGTATGATGTACTTCTTGAAAACAATGTCTGTTATTAAGATAATGATTGTTAATAAAACCCTAAAAGTATCCTGTACAGGATGTACAGTAGTTACATAAGTGCTTTGCTTTTCAGCAATGTAAAATTGCTGAGTTGCTTTTAACTGCTCTTGTTAGGGCTATGCAGAAGACGGTTTCTGCAGCATGAATGTTACTCACCCGAGGGGCTGCAAGAACAGCTTTCAAGTTTGCCAGAAACAAATGGAGTTTCAGAGCATGATTCACTGATGTTTAACAGGAAGCTTTGGGCAACAGTGCTTATAGTTGAAAGAATGGTCCCTTTCTTTAAACTGAGCACATCCAAGGAGTGAATGTCAAGTTTAGATTATGATAGCACAGGTAATGTTTGAAGCCAGAACATTTGCGCATGAGTGAACTTTCCGTGAGAAAGGCTAAGAGGATTAGTTACAATGAAGTTGGGTGAGACCTGCAGGAAGGGAAGTTTTGCCACTAAGCAAAATCTCATACAAAGGATGTTTAATGTTTCATGATTGAGGGCACATCTTGAGGAAGTGGATGAACAGCTGCAGGGTTTTCATGACATGACACAACAACTAGTCACCACAATGTGATTCAAATGTGTGAGGAAGCAGGGTGCAGTTGTTGGTAAGAGGACAGGTTATTTACTTCCACAACTGCTTGCATGTGATACACGTCCAGACCTGTTCTCACTGTCTCTAATAGTGTTAACAAGCCAACTCTGTTTCATTTCTGGGAAAATCTAGAAACACTTTTTCCACTACGCTACATACAGCATGTGTATAATGCTAATGAGTATTCAAGTTCACACTATCATTGTAAAATAATGATAAAAAACAATATAGCTTAAAACTATGTAGCATGCAGAATATTCTTCATAAATTGTACTTACATTCCAGTCTATCGATGCAAAGAAGCGATGCCTTTTTATTTCTTCCACTCCATCTTGTCCTGCACCTATCAGTCGCACAGATAGAGACAGATTGAGAGATGGTGTCATTTTTCACATCTATTCAGCAAAAACATTACCTAAAAACTAAATCAAACAAACAGGGAGCGTGAATACAGTGAGTGAGTTTTTATTTCTAATGGACCACCATGGCTGCTTGGACATGTGGTATCGCCTAACATTATTCGCATACTACAGGAAGACTGTGACAGCTGTGAAGGTCATGCCGTGGCTTCAGTATTGCTATTGTTTCAGTGACATAACATAGCCGCTCTCAACAGACCTGATAATAGAATGTTATTTCACCACATCAGAATGAGGTTTTATAGCATTATCTCCCAAGGACCTCATGTGTGATGTGTCCCGTACTAACTGACTCAAGTGTTTTTCAAAATGACTGATTTGATTTTAGGTTGCAGCTTTATTGTCCCTTATATGTTCCGTCCCTCCATTTTAGGAACTGACCGGAATGACTGGTAATCCAAAGAGGCACACAAATGTAGATGCACTACCCTTATTCTGAAAAGTTTCCAAGGTTTCTCTTTACAGTACCTAGTCGATTAGCAGGGTTCCTCTTGAAGAGCGCTCTTAATAAACTCTGCACCTCAGGACTGAGGAACTGTGGCATTCCCAGCTTAGCCCTGGGGAGACAACACAAGAAACAGGTATATACACTCACAGATGTTTGATAATGCTGTGATATATCAACATCACTTTTAGTATTGGGTCAGTTTAATCGTTTTCATAGTAACAGCTTTATCAATGTGGCTATTCAAGTACAGTGGAATATTCTGAGAATTGAGAATTAAATTATCATAACACAATAAATGATAACAGTTTGAATTAGTCTTACTTTAGAATAAGTGCCATTGTTTCCTTACGATCTTTTCCTTGGAATGGTAACGATCCCGTCAACATCTCAAACTGGAAAACAGATGATAACGATCAAGATATTAGATCAAGTGTCAGCTGACCAGTAGAAAGTGCCATACAGGTGAATTGTTCAAAATTTGCTCAATGCAAAGTTCATTAGTTATTTGAACAAGACTTTTTTTGAACTGCTCATGCTGACAGAGAAACTGGAATGTGTTAAAGCTGTGTCTCAACAGTTTGTTAAAATGACACATAAACAGACATTTATTAATCTGTGACCATAATTTTGTGATAGGAAACAACATCGTTAGATATAGATTGGATACTTAGGAGAAAATTTAAATAAAATCAAGATACACAAAAAGGGGATAACCTGTCCTGTGGAGGATTAATGGAGCACATAAAACAGCCTGATGACTTTTATGACTAGCAGCAAATCTGTCACCACTGCTGACATACCAATACTTTCCATCTTTTAATAGCATTGCCTGTCTCAAAGAGTATAGTGCAATGTTATGAATTAAATGTAATGATACTCTGGGATTTTTCCTTAAATCCTGTTTGTAATTTATATAATGTGCTCCTTCCACTATCTTCAGATACAGTATTTTGACATGTTTGGCTGTGTTTTTTCTTTTTTTTTGTTTTAATATTTTTTAATTCTTAATTCTTGCCAAGGGCAGATAGGGGTGACACCTTTCCCTGGTGCCCTGATGTAGCTGCCAGCTGTTGGAGAATGTTAACCTCCTTCTCAGTATTAGTGAAATAAGCCATCGGGCTAACAAAACAAGCAAAGTCAAGCAGATGCACGATTACTGAAAATGATGGGGCCTAATCTGCTAGATATGGTAATTAAGCGTCTTTACTGCCAGCAGAAAACCAGATTAAGAAACCAGAACACTGACACATGATCTAAGAGCTGAGTCCTTGGCTCATAAGACACTGTATAGTAAATTCATGCCTGCTGTTTTTGACAGCATGATCACACCGAACATCCACGTCAGAAAGCAAAATGGCTATATACTCAGAGGGAAGGTTACAAGTGTGTGAAAAAAGTGAAAATAGTAAAAGATAGTTTCAAGATTAAACCATTCTTACCATAAGCACCCCAAAGGACCACCAGTCAGCACTTTGTGTATGCCCTCTCCTGTTTACGACCTCTGGAGCCATGTACTCTATTGTTCCACAGAAGGAATATGCTCTTTTATCATGGTCGATGGCTTCCTTACTCAACCCAAAGTCTGAACAGAGAGAAACAGAGATAAAGGTCAGAAAAAACCCATAAAGAACAGATCAAATAGAGATTGTTTGCAGTTGGATACACTGACCAGTTATCTTAATATGTCCTTCTTCATCCAGAAGAATGCTGTCGGGAAAATTTTCAAATATTCAAATCTGCTTTCAAAATATATTTTTTTTAAATAAATGGATACACGAAAAGGCAGTCTTTATGAGAGTGTACTTTTCAGGTTTGAGGTCCCTGTAGATGATGCCCAGACTGTGTAGATGGTCCAAGGCCAGCGCCAACTCTGCAAGGTAAAACTTCACATCCTCTTCTGTAAACATTACCTAGAACATATAAAGATGTGGATTAGATGTAATTCATAGTAAAACAATAATACAACTATGAAACAAGGACTACAAGCAACAACTGGATATAAAGAATGGTGAAACAGGTTATCAACATCAGGAGAAAGACCCAAAAATGTTAGAAAATGTTTAAAAAGCAGCAGGATGGCAGCCAACTGTCAGTAATCAGAGTGTCAACATTTCCATGTCAAAAGTATTACATTTGACAAACTGCTTTGAACTTAATCCTCTTTAGAAATAACTGCATATAGCTCTTCCTTGCATTTTATAAAAACCATAACACCCTTATGGATGTTCTAACTCTAAGTGTATTGGTGATGCACTTTTTCATCCTTCCTATGACAGTAGAGAAAACTAATTCTGTCTTTCCATCATTAATTGGTTGGTTAGTTCCTTTGTTTCTTCTACTTAATTTTCCTTCATCACTTTAGAATAAGAGTTTGTGATTTCCAGGAGGTTGGGAAAGCAGCAGTAGAACAGAAAATAATAAGTAGTTTAGACTTGCGGGTCTCAGTGGAAAAAAAAAAAAAAACTGCAATTATCTTTTCTAAAACTTTATTGAGAAAAACACACCTCAACACAGTTGTGTGGTCTTTGTTTACTGACAGGATAATGCATCAGCATAAAAGTAATAGAGGTGAGGGTCACATCAACACAGTATTGAGGAGAGGAGAGTGATGGCAGGTATATTCACTCCTGGTGATGCTGCATCTGTGTTATATGGCCTATAATAGACCTTGAAAGATAAAGGTGTGTAATTTTGAAGTGGAGAAGGGGAAAGAGCCAGGGAACCTATCAGTAGTAAACCCACCTCTTTTGACAGACGAGTGAAAAGGTCTCCTCCTCGGAGGAAGTCTAGGATCAGATAGAGCTTCCCTTCTGTCTGAAAGGCTACACACACACACACACACACACACACACACACACACACACACACATAGGAGTTACACAGAACATACTATTGAGACTTTATTGCTGTATCCGGGCTGTATTGTATCCTGTCTTCTTTTGAGGATGTATTCAGTAGTAGACAGTGTATACTGTGCATAGTCAAACCTCAGTAGGACACAGGTGTTGGGCAAAATTCATAACAGAATTTACACATTCAGTTTGTTGACTATGCTCTTTTTTCCTCATATTGATTTATCCAATACAAGTATCCAATCAAAACATTTTTTGTACTTTTCCTAACCTGTCTAATATGTAATAATAACTCAGAGCCTTCAGCAGATGACAGTTAAGTTTGCACAAATACCCGATGTGAATGTGAAGCCAGAGGGTTTGCTAGAGAAGGGTAATGTTAGCTCACTTCACACCCAGCTCCCAAAAATGGTGTGTTTGTTTGTTACGAAATTAAATAACAACATTCAGCCTCTATATTTTCAATTCCAGCTCCTGTATAGACAAGTTGGGCATTGCAAAGTTATCTAATCCTCTTTTTCTGCTCTGCTATTTCAGAGAGACAGATATTCAAATGAGTGCCTAGCAATTCAAAGAATCAGACAGTCAGACTTACCATAGTGCAGTTTAACTATAAATGGATGGTTCACTTCTGCCAGAATGTCTCTTTCCATCTTAGACCGCACACGATCCCGAACTAGACAGGAGAGAGTGGGGAAGGCGCAATCTATTTAATAGTGTTGCTTTATAGCTCCCTCTATCTGAATGCAGATAAATGGTGACAAGCCTCTAATATTATGATTATGTTTGATGAAGGATGAAACTGCATTTACTTCACTGTAAAATGTAAATGGAATTAAGACCCATCCCACAGTGTTGCTGGTCACGTGCAGTGAAAACTACAATAACAGTGTTATTACAGCATCTGTCTCCTTGACAGGATGAGACCATAACTACTTAAATTCAAGGGGTTCAGGTTAAGAGGATTAAGGCTTGTACAAAGACACTAAATCGGCACATGACATCTCAAGCTGCTTTTACAGTGCATCCTCATTTACAATAATCCCATTCAACTCAAACCAGTTTATCTGAATCGAAAGTACAAACTAACCTCTTTTACCTAAAATCCTCCTGAATGTAGGCCACTCTGAGATCTCTGGTAATGATATCTCTTATTATTCCTGTGCAAAACCAGCAGTAACTTTAACAAATTACCACTCAGAGCCCAATAAAGAACAAGGCTGTTATTGCCGCATAATGCGTCTCAGTCAAGATTCTGTAATTTATTACATTTTTTGGATGGTACACACCCATAAATAAACTAACTATTACTTGGTATAAGAAGCACAAATGTCCCAAGAAAAACAAATTGCTTTAAATTTTTCCAATATTCACTATATTTAAACTTAGTCTCCTAACATATCAAAATATTAGTCCTTTAACTTACTGTATCTGTCATTTCAGTTTTTCATTTTTACCTTTCAGTGTGGCTTTCTTCAGGACCTTCATAGCATACAGCTGCCCTCTGTCCACTCCTCTGATCTTTCTCACCAGAAACACCTGAAAAATCATCACCATCATCCATTAACGTCATCATAACATTTTCTAGGACACATGAACAATTTAAAACACTAGTGGAACATTTCAAATGAGCCTTTGTAGCAGCATTAGTTAAAAATTAAAATGTAAGTAGGGAGTATATTAACAACCATGTGATTCAGGTGGTGCTAATGGTGGCAACCATTTCATTAAAGAGCCACACACACACCTGTTTTTGAGACCATGCCCACCTGCTGTCTCTGCTTTTTGCCTCATGCCACACCCACAATCATCTGCAAATCATAGGTACGTCCAAGCTGGAGTAAGCACCAGTTACCAGTTAGTTATCATGTTTCATAAAAGATTCACTTAAATTCTGTTTCATTGTGACAGAGCTGAGAACAGCTATGATTTACAGCTATGATTGGCAAATAATAATTAAGTGCGTGTATAGCATGCTTTACAAGCAGACCTCACGTGCCCACCTCTGCCCTTGGAAAATGAACCCACCCGCCAACATCTGCTGTGGTGTCATATTTGCCTCATGCAGACCTCTAATCTACCATAACTCTAATAATTTAGTGGGGCTTTGCTAATTCAAATAAACTTAGTGATGTGTCGCATGTAGCACTTGTCATACTGCTAATCTAGAAATAATTGAAAATTGATGCCTTATCATTAGAAAGTGATGAATGCTAAAGCGCCGTCAGTTCCAGCACACACACACACACACACACACACTATATGCTAAAAGGAAGTGTACACCAAATTCTTCTGTGTACTCTTGGTTTTGGGCTGTTTTTCATGGGTTGGGCTTCTTGGTTACAATTAGGGGGAATCCTTAATGCTATGGCATCATATTTTAGACAACAGTGAAATACCCCCATGCACAAAGACACACCTATACTGACTGTCCCAAAAGGAGCTCTGACCTTAACCCCATCCTGCACCTTAATGCCCAACGTTGTCAATGATGTTCTTGTGTCTTAATAGGAGCAAATCCAAACTATGCTGGAAAGACATTCCAGAAGGGTTCAGGCTGTTACAGCAGTGTAACTCAAGGTTTTCAGATGAGATGTTCAACATTCACACAAGTGTGAACATACTTTCGACTATAGAGTGGACAGTATGTGTTAAATCCAGATGTCAACACTGATCTCATGACCTTATGTCAGATCCCTGAGGTGTTAAGGTGTCAGTGGGTTGAAGTGTGTATATCCTGTACCTTTCCATAGGAGCCCTGTCCCAGCACTTTGAGCAGCTGGAACTGAGAAGGATCTGCCTTCTCACAGCCCTCCTTCACATGGTGGCTGATGTCAATCTCTTTCAGTATGCTGTCATCCTAAAGGAAAGATGGTAGAAGTCACGATTTGTATGTTATACAACAATTCACCAAGAGAGCGTGGCCACAAAAACAGGAAAGAACATAGAGAAAAACTGAAGAGATAAGAAAGCAGCGAGACATGAACAAGGTGGTGAGTGAAAGACATTAAAGAATTAGTGCAGCTAAACACTTTGTTACCTATCGTCAATCGAACAGTTATGCAGATTGAACAAACACAAGAATAAAGTAACCCACTCTCTTATACACACACATACACACACACACACACACACACACATACACACACACGCAGAGGTGGTTATTTATGAGCCATTATGTTATTGCTAGATATGGGCTAAGGTCACTGGCAGTGTGCAAGCTTCCTTTTTCAGCCTATTCAGTCTACTCAGTGAGGCGAATGATCAGCTGCCAACCTGAGGCACAGCTTAGATTGGTCAGTGTGACAATATACTGTAATTCTGTAAAACTGTCAGTGTCATTTAGATGTTAACAGCTTTACACCCACTTTCAATCAAGTAATGCAATGCTGACAGGAGTTAGTAAACACATGAGTTTAATGCAATCTCTCACATAAGCTTTATTATTAGTAGATGTTTTTGGGTGGTGCCTTCCCTGAGGTTTTTCTCAAGGAGGAGGCACATGGTTGAAACATTCACACGTGCAGCTTGACATGGTTGAAAAATGGTACAAACGGCAGAGAAGTGGGGTTAATACGTTTGTTAAATCTGGTAATATCTGGTTTGTTGGACTGCATAGACAATGGAAATAAAAGGAACAGGGCCGTGTCCATGTTGTGTATTGTTAATACTTCTGTAAATGTGGTTTCAGGTTTTTCATAATCCAAAGACACAGTTTGATTTTCTATAGCAGGTATACATGTATACTAGATTAATCCCATCAACAGTATACAATATTTTGATAATGGAACGAGATCCATCCCTCCTTTGCAAGTAATTTCTAAGAGTCCACATGAAGCTAAAAATAATCAAACTGTCACAAGTTCTTTGATGCTATCTCTGCAACAAGAGTCTTGAGACGGTGTTAATAGCACAGCACATTTGTTTTCCTGTTACAGTTTACCCTAACCAAAGTCATGGGGCTCAAATTCAGCCTGCAAGATTTATTTATAATACAAGAACAAAATCTGCCAGTGGGAGAGATATTTCTATTTGTTCCAAAGAAGCCTCCTTTGTTTCATGAATTTTTGTAGAAATTAGATTCAGAATCTCCAGGTTGATGCACTTGTATCAAGAATATGACACTTGATGGTAGATAGAGCCACACATTCATCCTCAGTAAAACAAGGGAGGAAACAAACCTGAAAGCATTTCAAGCACTGACATGACAGCACAGCAACAGCTCAGATCAACACCTCACATCACAGAAATCAGTTTTCCTGTTCATCTTACACGTTTTTACAACATTAAACCTTAATTTGTAGATCAATTTCTAGTTTGAGGAACTGTATCAATGTGATTACATTATGGAAATGGGAATGAGCGTAAACAGCATTTGAACAGCGTTAATATGAGACTGCTTTACTCTTTAAACAGGGCGCCAGGAGTGACGTCCACCAACCAGAAGGAAAGAGATTCAAGGCCCCAACATCAGCTCCTGGGATGCTGATCTGTAGCTGACCCCTTATACTATGAAACAAGAACCTCTCCACAGCATCTGGCCACGGATATGGACAGTCAGACAAACAGGTACACAAACACAAGCAGACAAACATTTGCCATTGCCATTCACACAAACAGGTAGATAGCCTGTCAAGTTGATTCATCAGCAGTTGGTCACAACAGCAAAAAAGAAAACAGAAGAGGGGAGGGGGAGTCTCTATTCTATTTATATCCCAGACGTACAGGTGCTGCAAACAGCATACTACCTCTCTCTCTCCACCCACTGGTTTGTTTGGGCTATAAATACACCTCTGCTGCTGTGGCCATCCACTGAATCAGTCTGTCTGTGTCCATTTATTGATCAACCTGCCTGCCTTGCTGCTTGTTTGCCCGTTAGCGTTTCTGTCTGTCTGGCTGTATTTCCATAAAACCTGTCTCTCTTTCTCTCTGTCAAAACAGTGTCTCATTTTTCTGGATTCTTGACAGACAGGCAGAGCAACAGCTGTAACGGTGCTGCAATGACTCCTGAACCACTCCACAACAATCCAAATAGCACACATTCTTTCCACACCCAATCCCATGTGCATGCAGGCTCTTCACACACACACACACACACATACATCTACTAGGATATTGATATGAGATGGCTGCAGTTTTTTGTTTACTTCTTGGGGCCTTTGTATTCACACAAACACACTCATGGTGCAACTGTGATGCCCCCCCCCCCCCCCCGAGAGAGAGGGGTAGAGGAAGTAGAGAGCGGGAAGTGGGAGAGATGGGGGAGATTTTTTTTAGATGAAAGCAGGGGGTAAATCAGGACTGCTGCTCTACCTGGGTCAAGCATCCATGATTGACCTGGGCTTTAAAATATGGTTTCACATTCTTCATCCAAGGTGAAATCACCTCCTATGTTTTAGCTGTGATCCTCAGACTTGGAACGTCACTAAAGACAGAGCTCATAGGGCTGTTTGCATGTGTTTTGACAGGATTTGGACCACATTTAGAGTATAGCTGGCACATAGTTTCGAAGCATTTTAGCACTATTGAAAATGTAATCAGATGTGTTTAGTCAATCTGCTGTGCTGTGTTGTGGGAGGAGATTCAGGATTATGGACTGGTGTCTTTGTGCCGGTAGGATTAAGGCTCTGTAAGGGGATCACAACATTAATATTCATACACAGAGTGGGTACAGAAAGACAGACAGAACTGAAATATAATACTGTTACTATACTAAATTACACTACATGCAAGACAGACTGAAGATGCTCGTCAAAACCATCTTCTTACTTCTTTTTCTGTATTTACTCACCGAGTTCTATTTATAGTTTGGATTCACTTTCAATTACATAAATTAAAATACAAAGATACACTTCACCAATATTGCATGTTACATAATGACTCACTGATGACTACAGGGTAGACTGACTAGATATTGAATGTTTTATTGACATTAAGTACAAATGTTCATCTCAGTAATTTAAAACCACAGCATTTGTCCACTGTAGCTGTGATTACAAAAATCATTTTACAAAAAAAATAGTAAAAACAAAACAGCACTAACAGAAAAAGCCATTGTACAAATCTGTGGGGAGATTAAATAGTGTTTACCAAAACATTTGCTACATCCTGAGCGTGGAACCTATGTGCAACCATGGGTCATAAAGAAAGTGTAGCTTTCATTCTATAACCCATATATTTACTTTCTAGTCTAAAAAGACTATTTTTAGACTAGAAAGCAAATAAAGAAAGTAATATAGTTTTAAGCTAACAAATGTGATAACAGTATCTTTCAGCAACACAGACCTAACCAGGCCAATAGCACAACACTGACTAATGTCTTATGTACTTGGCAAACATCACAGGGTAGCTAATGATAACTACCTCTAGTTTATAATGCCTAAAAGATGTAGATGTTGTTACAAAGCAGCAGTGAGGGTTTAAAAATGATGGTCCTTTCCCTAAAAGCCCTCAAAAATATGTACCTTACCCAATATTAGAACACTTTCTTTTTTGATGCATTGGATTAATTTAGTTATAATGCTGAAAAGCATTTATGTAACAACTAAAATCCAATCAACCCCCAGGAGAAAAAGATGGCAATCAATAGGTGGCACATAAGCACACAAATCTGGTACAAATACAGCCAGCAGAGTCACAACACATGCACTGCGGTTTGACACCTACAAAATCATGAAAAAATGAAGTTTAGAGTCACCTGTAGAAATACAAATACCTAGGCTCTTGTCTCTTGTTGTGTCCTGGAAAAACATGCTGTGCACTGTTGGACTCATCTACTAGTACAGCCAGGAAGGGACATAATGCCATTAAAGCGCTACGTAGTAGTGGAGTGTGTGTCTGTGTGTCCTGGTTTTTGTAGGATATAAAAAGAACAATGCACTTAAAGGTGATTATTTTCAAGTACTAGTCCCAGCCAGCATTTTCATGAAGTTGGATGTTTTCATTCTACACTGATTGCGTGAGGCTATTTTTGACATACATTATCATTAAAGCTGTGGTCATAGCTTATGTGAAGCCTGAGAAAAATAAAATTATAGTTAATAGGTGTGTCTGTGTGTCTGTGTGTGTGTGTGTGTGTGTGTGTGTGTGTGTGTGTGTATCCTAAATTACAGTACAGTTGGCTGGTAAACAAAGAAAGCATTTATTTTCTGTCTTTGTGTAAAAGTGTGTAAATGTATGGTTGTAGTGAGCTGCTGCATTTCAGTTTGCACGTTTGTGTTTCATGAAAGAGGTGGGTAGTAAACTGGCTTATCATGGTCACACACACTGAACCCAGATGCCTTGTCAACAGCCATGAGCTTGTCCCAGTTTCCCTGTTTCTCACAGTCCAGGAGGGTGAAGTCAGGGTTGAAACAGATCTCAATCTGCCCCAAGATCTGGGCATCAGCATTCTGTCAAAAACAAACACATACCATTTAACAATCAAACAGACTGTCCCAACATCTGAAACACAGCTATATGTGACACAAAAATGAATATAAATATTTCTGACAAGTAGGACCATGCAAGACACAAACAGCAAATTATAATTTCATTATCTGAATGAAATTACATATTTATACCTTTGATGGGTGGATACATTGGATCTTTGGTTTAACTCCGTAGAAGTTCTCTATGACACCTTCAATTTGTGAAAACTACAGACACATTAGCAACAGAGAGAAAAGTAAAAGTGAGAGACAATAGTTGCAACATTATTATTATGAGGCACTTTAACACCACAGATTAATCGCTACGTAACACTACTACTTGAGATTCTAATAAACTATAATTTGATGTTTATAATATAAATAGACCTACTGTGTAGTATTTTTCTGAAGGGATGATGTCAAACTTCCTCAGGATGCTATAATAACAGAGACACAGATTTCCATTTGAGGCTTTGAAGTGTTGATGCTTTTCTCCAAATGACAAAAGAAAATAAGTATAACAGTAGTCACTTTCTGTGAACTACACTGTGGGCAGCAAATATGCCCAGGGTTGACAGGAATAATGGAATATCAAGACAATACTAAGAACTAGAAAATGAGACAGTGGTGTATGGTGTATGTGCACATGTACATATTCCATACCCATCCATATCCACTTTGTGGTACAGTTCCAGAGCCTTGCTGAAGTATTTATGTTGACTATTCAGAGATGGCGCTCTGGCTGCACATGTACCGTGTTTGTGCCACTCGTACTTCCTATTGAAAGAGACAGACAAACAAGTAGCAATGAGTTTTACTATTATAATGTGCAAATGTATTATAATGTACAAATTAAATATCTCTACTGGTCTATAAAACATAGGAATGAAAGAATGGATAGTTGACACATATCAGCTCATAGTGTGAAACGGTTTAGAATCTATGTCTCTTGCTCCTGACATCTATGAATGTAATCATGTAGATAAAGTTAGATAAAGTTAGTTAAAATTAAAGTTTTAAAAGTCTCATAGTCTAGTCCCATCTTTAGAGAGAGTAAACATATCTGTAAAATATACTGTATCCTTCTACTACTACAATCAGCACTATTATAAATACAATACCAGAAGCCAGTAGAGGCGGGGTGAAGCAAGTCAGGCCAACTTTTCTCCATGTCAGGAAGCAGGTCCTGAAAACAAAAACACATTGGTTTTATCTTTTGGTATTTGGTCTGGAGAAAAGCGTGAAAAAAGGGTGAAAATGCATGTCGTGCAATGCCTGTTTTCTTTCTTCTTGATAAATTAAACTACAGATCGAGAGTTTTAACAATTACAGTAAGAAGATAAAAGACATTTTTGAATTCTACACTTAATTATAAAGACTCACTCAGCCTGACTATTATTATACCTCTATTTGAGAAGAGTTGAAATGCCATGAAGAGTTGCAATCAATCCCTTTATCTGGCCTGGAAAACAAATTCACAATATTAGACATCACTGCAGCAATGAACAATGAAAGCAACGATGACTGATTCAAATGCTGTTCTGCCATGTGTTGCATTTCTTCCCATTTTAATGTACAACTAGGTGCACTCAGTTTCCTAATTAGGTTAGTTTAATATATCTCTTTTATTCTTATACCACACATGTTTAACATTTTGTAATAACAAAAGTAAATACATTTACTTGTAACCACTTTTCTTAAGTGGTAATACCTTTCAGGTAGTTGTAACAAGTAACATTTACCATGCTGAAAAAAAGGCAAGAACACACCCTTATCTGATTAAAACACACACACACACACACACACACACACACACACACACACACACACACACACACACACACACACACACTTACCACAGTCCATGTAGTGTCCAGTAGCTAATGTTGGGATGACAATGTTCCATCTGAAATTTGAAAAAAAATTGTATTTTACTCCATCTGGACTCAGGTGGCTGTATCTCATTGGGCTGAAATAAAAAACTCTTTCATAACCCCAATGAAGGTACAAGAATAAAACAAAGGTAGAAATGAAAACCTTAATTTTGGGGAGTAACTATTAGAGCTGCAACTGATGACTGTTTCTACTGATTCATTTTGATTATTCTTAGATGAATCAACTAATTGTTTTGTCTATAAAATATCAAATATAATGAAGATTTTCAGTGACAGGAATCCATGATGTCTTAAATTCATTGTTTTGTCTGACAAAAAAAAAAAAAAGTATTTAGTTAATATAGGGAAACAGAAATACCAGCACTTTTTTCTAATTTTAGTATCAAAGTTTAGGTGTGTTAGGTGACATGGTACTCAATAACTGAAGTGATTGATGAAATGAACAATCAATTTGAGAAATTCGAAAGTGCCATAGCAAAAACTTTGACTGAGAATACAAGCTATTAATAAACAAAATGAGACCTGAAACAATTAAACGGCAAACCTAAGGGTGTGTTCAAGAGCACAAAATAAGGAACGTAGGTCACATGTTTATGGGATAGTTGAAACTGCATACTCTTGTGACCGTACATGCAATGTGGACTAATCAAACCAGACTGCTGACACACAGCCAGTCTGTTGACTCAGATATCATATGATATTTAGGGACTAAAAGTTGAGAGAGATGTGGTGTACTGGTAACATTCTGAGGACATATCAATCTTAGAAATGGTTACTATGTTATTCAACAATTAATCTGAATTGTTGGATAAATAGTTATCTAGTTACACTTCTCTTAATTTATCGCAACATACAGTATATTAGGCTAACTCTTAATCTCAACCTATACAAAATAGCCTAGAAACAATAAGTCATTTCTGTTTTTAAAAAATGGGTTTTCACAGCATACAGAACTCATTTTAACCCATGTCTAACCTGTAAGAACTGAAACCTGACTAATCACATTACCAAGTGAAACAGAAGACTGTCTTTCACTACTAATCTTGATTCACTTAAGTATTAAACTGACATGTGACATGTCAAATTGTGTTCTGTGATCTGGCTGATTGTATCCTTAAAAAGGTCAATATGTTTAAAAATAAATAAATAAACAAATAAAAGTAAAGGCAGGGAGACACTCACAACGCAGAAGGTGCTAGGCCAGTGGTGGGTCAGGATCAGTTTGGTCCACATGTGTCTGAAATACACAAACATACAATAATTTCTTAGTCCAGTTTGTTTATTGTTTATATAGCATGACAATGACACATTATGTACTTTGAGCTACATGTGAATTTAATAGACATACAAATGTGGAAGCAAAAAATAGTGATACTTATCAGACCATCTTCCACTACACATATATTATTTTGCTGTACTTACGGGGATGAAATCACAAAGGCAGAGGACAGGGTTGCTGCCAGGCAGAGCAGAAGAGGTGAGCAGAGCCTCATGTCTGACCTAAAACAAAATAACAGACTTGTCAATAAAACCCCAGGTTTCTGATAACATCCACATTAAAACCACATACAGAATGAAGAGACATTTGTGTCTGTGGAGAATTTGTGCATTGCACCAATATGAATTGTTATAATCATGGATTTTGATTAAATCATGTGTTATAAAACTGTAGATGTTTGACTGGTTCACTTAGAAAGAGCAGGCAGGAGCACACAAAGAGGAGAAAAACAGGTAGTGGTTTTAACTGGAGGAAGTGAGTAGCAAAGACGACTTCATGTGACCACTTAATTAGGTAATACAGAAAAAAACCTTTAACCCAGCAGTCTCTCCCTCAGATGCACAAAACAACAACATTGCATGCATTTGAAACATCATGCCTGCACATGTTAACTGAGCCATTTTAGCAAATATTCCCCTAATTCCCATCAGTCATCGAGGAGACGACTCTGTTGACAAAACATGCTGCAGTATCATGACCTAATTCTGAAACTGACAACAGTGACTGGGACAAATAGAAAGTTCTCAAGATGTGCTAATATGTGTTAACTCAGGCTAAAGATCTATCATGGTGTAAATGTGCAGTCTGTGGCAATACGACACCACACAAACCGCGGAGGACGTGCCCTGCATCAAGCAGCAAAGTCAGCAACAATACCGAAGACTTACAGTGTTTATCTACGTCTTATAGCTGCTCTTTCAACACTGCAGTGCAGTTCACAATGCAGCAAATGTAGGAAAAGAAGAACTGGTGTACAACAAAATCACGTGTATGTTTGTGGGACTGTTTTTAAAGACATTTTGAGGAAAGGTCTGACCTGCCCGGTCGATTTAGCGCATAAGTTAACAGATGTCAACGGGCGACTTTGAAGTAAACGTTCAGGCACAAAACATTAACATGTTTTTCTGTAACTTCATCTAAAACCTTGAGTACGTACAAACATTTGTGAAAACGCTTAATGTGCTGAGGTCAAAACTCGACATAATGGGGGGTTAAACATTAGCAAACTGAACTATCGACTCCTGAGTCACGGCAAACCACGTTAACAAGCAACAGCGTCCAGTTAGTAAAACTGAACCACGGTTGGTTTTCATAAATATATTCTTTATACTGGCCTCACCTTGTGCCGGATATGTTGCAACAAAAAATCGTACTATTTTCCGGACGCCAGGCAGTCTCTCATTTAATAAGATCAGTTAACACGGTTAGCGCATATACTCAGGATACAGTACCAAGGCTGTTGTTTATGTCCCACAACCAACCGCTTCACTACCTACCTGTCAGCTCAGCCAATCGTATGCGCCGCAGACGTCATGCGTCATCACGTGCTAGACATGAGTGGGTTGCTTGTTCTAATGCTTTGATCCCACCGGCTGCTCCCTATACCGAGGCATTGTACTGATGTTTTGAAAGAAGGTTCGTTGATGTAAAAGTGTGCGATCGCCCCTTTCAGAAAGTGGCTGTGCATTGTACAATTAAACTCAGTGGGGTTTATTAATAATAAGTTTAGGTCATGTTGTTGTTACATTTAGTTTCATATCGCAATTATCATAAAGATTTATTACAGCGCCATCAGCTCTGGAGATCAGTAATTCAGATCTGACAGATTTATCAATTCTCTCAAAAAAACACAAAAAAACACAATATAAATGGTTTTGGAAAGACTGTGCCTAACGACAATTCTGTGAACAGCTTCAGTGAAGCATAAGTGAAGCTGTATTCATAGAGTCAACGAGGTGAAAAGAGACTTAATTTCTAGCCAGTTATTTTAACAGGGTGTTCATCAACTGAATAACACAAAATAAAATGATTATAGCTTTGAATTTGAATTTTTGGGTTACTCTGTGCATTAATTTTACAGTCCCTGTAATATCTGGTAAGCTTCCCTCCTCTTTGCCTCTAAGCTCAACAGAAAAATCCAAGATCAAAATAATTCTTGTGTGTGATGAAATTGATGTATTCTATATGGTATTTTACAGAAACAGTCAACTAAATGTAGCCTACTGTATGCCTTCTTCATCTTTCTTCAATTGAAGACAAATATTCAGTCGGACATTTCACTTTGTGAAGTGCTATGCACTAATGATTCTTAATTTAAAGTTAATCGGACAGGCCTGACTTATTAAATGTATGAAGTGCCCAGGGGTTCCTTTTAAATAATGACTCATTATAAGCTGATGTGTAAAATTAAGCATGTCATGACGGTTAAATTAGAGAATTCATCTTGCTCTGTCTCCAGGGACTGCAATGTCAAAAACTAACTGGAATAATCAAAATTTCATAATATCCAATTGGAAGAAACAGATATTGATTGTAGGCTTTTTTTTTTTTTTTTGCAAAGCTTTTTCTTCATTGGTTGTATTACCCTGTAGTCCTAGCTCACCAGCATCTCACTGTCAGCCAGAAACATAATGTACTAAAATTATCACTGGGCTTCGGTTAGAAAGTGTACTACCACATGACCAATAGGGGGCTCTTTTCAACCACAGACAGATGTCAATCCTGTTTTTACCACAAACACACACACACACACACACACACACACACACACACACACACACACACACACACACACACACACACACACCAAGGTGCAAAAAAGAGAAAACAAAGATTACAATAGTGAAAGGGGGAACAATGACTCTTGACTGATTGATGTTTATAAACCTTTTGTAAGACATTCAAGCTTCATTATGAACAAGTTATATGTCTCCTGTGCCTATTTGGTTTTTAACACAGGGCCTAGCTGACTCCAGGTGACCTGTCCCTTTCTCTAATCTCTGAACAAAATGCTAACCTCATGCTTTTAATGAACGTTGTATTTCTAATTTTCAAGCATATATCACATTATTTGGAATTTAATCTTGCTCATGTAAAAATGTCAAATATTATTGGGTAGGTGATGGGGATGGGACCTTGTAAGTCCAAAAACCGAGGATCCTGAGTTTTGTTTCTGGTGAAGGTCAGCCTCTGTATATTTATTCCCGAAAAAACTCCTGTCGCCCATTTCTCTCTTTCACACTTTTCTGTCCGTCTGCGTCACTCACACATCATACAGTCCTCTCCAACCCCTCACCCTGCCACGCTCTCTCTTTCCTTTTCTCAAATATAACTCCATGTTTTCCCATCATATAATTTCACCTCAGATGTGAAATGTGTTTCACAGCTCCTCCACTGTCAGGAATAGTCTAGCTGTAACTGTAGCTAGTTTTATAAATAGGCTCTGGCCAAAGTTCAGCATGCGACACAGTGTCTCAAGACGTTTCTGAGTGCAGAGGGAGAAAGATCTTGGAGAGCGACTTCAGCAATATCTAAAGTCCAGATAGATTTAACTGTATAAATGAAAAAGCTGTGTACTGGGGCTATGCAGCACTGTTGAATTGTACCGCATTATACAGAAGGATGTTTATATTATTTTGTCCACCCATTTAGGCTAAATAACAGAAACACCTCTCTGTATAATGCAATAAAGTTCAACAGCACCACAAACCACACCTCCAAAATCACACAGTTAACTCAACACCTGTCTAAAACTATTTCATTAAAAACTAAACATCAAAACCTTCATGAGGGGAGAATTTATTGCAGGACTGTTGTATCAGACTGTATTAGGTTTTAGCTGGGTGTACCTAATAAACTGCCACTTGAGTGTATGCTGCCTTTGCAAAATTCAGTTTAAAACAGATTTTTTTAGGAGTGTGATGGTGCACGTTGTATAAACTCTGAAATGCTGTCTAAATATGTTTTGTTATTCAATAGCTGTGCCATTGTGGTTTGGGAGAAATAAATGTGACCAGCCCGCTGTTAAACCGGTACTTGAGAACGCTCACCATATTGCTTCCTATTCCATAGAGCTAAAAAAACAGCTTGTAAATGCCCCTCACCCCCCACCCCCCATAACATCACCATGGTCGGGTTGTTTGTATTGTCTAGATCAGATGGTACACTTGAATAACCAGCTGTTGAGCATCAGTTGGTAAGATCACATGCCAGAAACCAGCAGTTGCGCTGACATGGCTTCCACTAAAAACTGTAATGGATGAAGTCTGTTAATCAAATAATTCACTAATTCTAGCAACCCTGAGTCTTGAAGGATACTGGTTATATATAGGCAGCTCTCTCCTTATAAGGCTTCGGGGAGAGGTAGGTGGGGGTCGGTTGGAGACGGGTGCTGGCCTGGTACTTGGTTTAGGCTGACTCCCTGTGGATTCAGGCTGTCAACTGAAGTCACTGCAAAGGAAATCTCAAGGGGTAAGAAAAATCAGTTTTTATTCAGTTTTCTATTGCCATCCGTCATATCTCCTCAGCTTTTTCATCTACTTTTTATTTCAAACCCAAGTGTAGCAGGTGGGATCAGTGGGATGGAGGTATAGAGAGCAGATTAGGGCACGGCCAGGGGATGGTGTATGGCTCCTCACCAAGCTCATAATACTCAAAGTGATGAAAGATAGGATTTATGAGTTAAAAAGGATGTCAAGCAAATCAGTTGGAATCAATGGGATAACCAGTGTTTTGAGAATAATGACAGTAATTGTCTTGTCTGGGACAAGAGAGACAGCAGCTATGTGTATGTGTTTATCATAGTAACACTGGCAATTGGTTAAAATGGACTCAGAGAAGAGAGACAAACTTGGTAGGGACACATGGGACTGCTGCTTCATTGGACAAATTGCTGGTGTGTGCCTCTGGAACTTTTATTGTACTGACCTTATGCTCACTAACAAATCTTTCCTCTTAAATTAAGAAACTTTAATGGACATTGAATGAAGATGAAAATGGACATTATTATTCCTTGTCACTAGTTAGAGCTCAAGTAATCTGAATAGCAACTGTTCGTGATCAAGCTACAGAATTATAGAGGTTTGCACGGTTATGGTTGAGAATTTTACAGGTTTACTGTTACAGAGAGAGCAGCTCAGGTGTCATTTGGTATTGGCCAGACTGACAGAGGCAGAGGACAGCTACTGGGGTGTAGGTGTAGGACGGTTGGGACCAGAATACTCCTGTCTGTAGTTTACTGCCTATTTATTTTGGGAGCACAATGTCTTCTTATTTGTGTTGTTTTGGTCTTTCATTGTAAACCATTTCGTTTCTTTAATGTTTACCTGAATTTCTAAAATTATTCATAGCATTAGTGATACTGACCTTTTCAGTGGCAACTATGCATCCATGTGAATGGGTATGAACTTGGACATATAAAAGAGTAATCATCATATTTTAATCTAAACTCTTCTGCTGCACAACCACATGATTCAGCCAGGGAGTTAACAGTCATTACTGATTAAGGAGTCAGAGGTTAGAGGTCAGGGTTTAGAGCGTTATGGTGTAATCTATCTGCTTGACTGACTGCTTGATTGACAGTTTTGGGACATTAAAAGTGAGTCAAACATGGCTTTGGCTATAGTTATAGTGACCCTGAAGCTGGGGAGAGTGTTTCAAAGTTGTGGAGGAAGGAATGTCTTTGCCAATGCAGCACGTCTCAGTAGCGTTCAGGGTGAGGCAGGGCAGGGGAAATCGCTTCATGTTTCATGTGACCTTATTTCTAGTCTCTGAAGATTTAGGTGATGTAAGGCAATTATGTTTCCTGATATGTGCATGATGTAAGACAAAGTTATACTCTCGCTTTGGTGACTGCACTGTAAGAGGTCCACCTAATAAGAAAGAGTACAAATCATTTGGAAATGGAAAGCTGTCATCACCGGAAAGTAGATTTCATTACATAACTCCTTTACTGTTTAACTATGAAGATGCCCCCAATGCTAAGCAGAGTGTAAATATGCATGTAATCAAAATGTCTATCATTGCTTAAGGGGTGAAGATGGCCTTGGTTATGTAGTGTGATACTGTGGACAGTAAAGTGGAGACTCATGTACTGCTAGTGTGGTATGTCACCTTACAAACTTTTTTTTTCAATTTTTATATACTTTCGTGTATGTGGTGCAAATCAAGGTGATTGTTCTGTTTCTTAATCTATGGAATGCTATAAAAATGAGGGATGCACTTTCTAAAATGCTCAGTGAGAAAGAAGGCCTTTATACCTGCTGGGTAATTTTGTTTTTTAATATTGGAGGAATTCAAAAGACTGCTGCAAACAGCCGTGAGATAGCCAAAAGTTGATGACACATTTGAAGAAAGTTAACTGTCAGTAATATGTCTGTGTGGCAGCCTTTCTTTCTTTCTTTCCTTTCTTTTTGTACCAGTAGTAATATCATCAGTGTGGCAATCATGCTATGTTATGTCTCAGTTTTGCTGCTCGTCCAGGTTTTGTGAATAATAGAAACTTGTTATGAAGAGACCTATACTTTCACAGAGCTCACACTCCATCACTATCCTTCAATGTTTAATTGCTTTGTTTCATATACTTGTCTTGTGGAAAGTGGTAAATGACAATATTTACAGTCCACCACTGTTATAAATAAAATATACAGTAAGTGCTAGTGCTGAATCTTGAAGGACAATCTTTGGTGCGGCTGCACTGTCCGTTGTGGTTCAAGTACATTACTGGTCCAACAATAGTCAACATCCATGCCTTTTGTTTATGCATACGTTCATGTGTGTATGTGTTGGTCTTTAAATCAGTATAGTGTCACCTTGTCATTGCTGAAGCTGCCAGTAAGACTGCCTTGTTTGTGAGCATGTGTGTGTTTGGGTGTGTGACAGCTATATGTGGCTAAATTCCTGGAGGGCTTTTCTTTCTGGTGATGAGGCAGTAAAAACAAATATACCGCTCATTATTGTTGCCAAACATTGTTGCAAAGCATAGAGTCATTAACACAGAGAAAGACAGCATTTTGCTGCCAAATGCTCCAAATGCTCCTCTACATAATGAACCATGTCTTTTCTTCCTTACATTTCACAGCATAATCCTTAAGGGTTGGTAGCCCTCGTGTTTGTGTGTGTTGGTGTCACTGTTGCTGGTCTGACTTGAAGGTGGAAATATACTGTATTTTGTTTAGAATTTGTGTATGTGTGTGTGTGTTTGTGTGTGTGTTGCTGGTCCAACAGGTCCGTATCTACAGTGTCATCATGTCAGTGTGGATCAAACGTGGGAATTACAACCATGAGTACCACCACAAACAGAGCCGATATGTGGTTAAAGAATACAGCAGGTACAGGACAGACTCTAACAACAATTACAACTAATACATTAAGCTAATGCAGGACTTGCGTAGTTCTAATATTATACTAATAGAAGTACTGTAACAGTAGTAAGCTTTGTCACTGCTAAACTTACAAATTCAGCCATGTTATAGTAACACGTAATAGTAAGGCTAACCTGGTTAACATTAGGCTAACATCAAGACCAAACTAACTGTCAGCTGGCCAAGCTGAACCAAGCTGAATATGTGGACGTATTTTTCACACGTTCATCTTTTAAATCTATATCAGGGCTTTTTTTTTTTTTATAAATTGATTTGTTATTGGCTACTATGCAAAAGTCAAAAACACCCAACTGTGCTCTGTTAAAACACTACAATTACTACTATTTGCAATGCACAGAACTGTGAGTGAGTGACCTGCACAGTTTTAATGAAGGTCAAAGCTACTGATGCCTTTTCCATTGATACAATACAAAACATCATAGTGGTTTTAATGGTATAATAAAGGTAATAATAATAAACTGGATTGGCTTTACTAATTTTAAACCAGGGCTCTCTGGGAAGATGAGAATGAGATTATGTAGAAAAATAGCAAATGTTAAGTTTGGATTTTAATGACATTGTAACAACCTGTAACAAACTGGCTGATGTCAGTTCTAGGGAGTGTGGTGGTGGGTTTTAGTTTGTTTGTTGTTTGTTTAGTGTTTCTGTGTATGTTTGTGTGTGTGTTTTAAAAGGAGTGTCAACAGGTATTCTGGCTGCTGTTCTTCATGTCTGTACTTATCACTTCAAGTATCTTATTCTTGTCTCTGCTCACTTTTTCTTGCTTCTGTTTTATTTTTGCTAATAAGCAGCTAACCACCACACAAGTCTGATGTTCTCTGGAATGACGACTTAATAATTTTAACAAAGTGTTAAATTATAAATGCTAGATTCTTTTTTCTAATGGTGTGGGAGTGCTCCTGCTGTATAAAGCTTATTTCCTAACCAAATTTCAAACTCAAGTAAGTATGAAGCTTATGTGTGTGATGTGCCCTGAACAATGACATGTTAACTGTTGTATCCTCAAACATTTCTGGCACATTTACACAATCACTAGAGATTTTTTTTTTTTTTAATTTGCTTCAAATACACTCTTTCCTAGTTCTCTGGGCGAACATTGTTCTATTCACATAGGTTTACTCACTTTCCTCTCTATAGCAGCACACTGAAATTTGCATTTTAGTTACATCCTAAAATAAGATGAACCCTCACAAAATCCAACAGGCTGTGTAAATGTCTGTCACCTGGCATCCACTTGAAACACAAAAACTTTTGACAATTTCTTTTGGTCAAGAATGGCTTTGTGTTCTTCAATATGTAAAATTGCCGCTCCTTGCCTTGGTCTCATCACAGCATCAGATCATCACGAAAACTGCTGCACCAAAACACACACTTCCCGTCATTTTCTGGACCGCAGGACACGCTGTTCTCTTTTCTGGTTGCAGAAGTGGAATGACTACTGGCCTGAATGCTTCATGGACAACAGTAATGAAAGACACAGACTCAGAGCTTCCCACTACTGGCCGTATCTCTCCTGATGACAATCTCAAGCTCGCAGACAACCAGCCAGATGTCAGCTCTGGGGCAATCTCTCATGGGTTGGGCCTTCAGTGGCATAGTCTGCTGAATATGGGATTTGGCGATGCACAAAAAAGAACAGCTGTCAGTCACAATGGGTCATGACAAAAATGGCTCTCCAAATGGACAACAGTTGTTCTTGCAACTTACAAAGGCAGGTCATATGCCTTTGTAAGTTGAATATTTATTTTATATGAGACTACAATCTCTTGAACACCAAATGTTGCTTGAAAAAGCTTTTCGTTGTGGTGTTCACGGCTCTCTGATGTCAACCACATCTGCTGTGTAAGGTCAGGCTGAATCAGGGAGGCTGTTCTTTACTGTCCCTGCGAAAGTGTCCTGCATTCTTTACAACCAGGTTCACATTCTTTTTTTTAATTATTTTTTGGGGCCTTTTATGCCTTTATTGACAGTGCAGTAGAGAGAGACAGGAAATGGGGAGGCAGAGAGAAGGGGAATGACATGCAGCAAAGGGCTGTCCGATGCAGGACTCGAACCGGGGCCAACTGCAGCTAGGACCTGAGCCTCTACATATGGGGCGGATGCTCAACCAACTGAGCTACTCGACACATTCTCTTGTCTTATGCTGGTGTCAGGGCCTTTCTGTGTGGAGTTTGCCTGCTTTCCTCCCGCCTGTGTGGGTTCTGTCGCTTCCTCCCACAGTTAGCGCAGGTTAAGTTAATTGGCGAGACTAAACTGTCCGTAGGTGTGAATGTGCATGGTTATTTGTCTCCTATGTGTCACCCCTTTGATAGACTGGCGAGCCGTCAAGTGCATACCCCGCCTCTTGCTCAGTGTCAGCTGGGACTGGCACTAAGCGCTCCCCCACCGGAGCCCTCAAGGATAGGCGGTACAGCTGATAGATGGATGGATGGAATTCAGCATAAAACAGCCTCTAAACTTGTCAGAGTGCCACTTCCTAAGTCTTCGTGGGTGTGCGGTTGGGGTATAGCAGCCTATGTTATAGCAAGTATTAGCTGAGATTGGTTTAACTGCAAATTTCAGTGGAAGCTTTCAGCTTTCATGTTCCAAGTCTTTCATTAAACTATTTTCATGGTTATGTAATTAGAAAGAAAATATGTGGTGTCACATTCTTGGCTCTGTCACTGGACACAGACAGCATACAGCCTGTTATTTGGACTAGCAGGCACCTGCATAACTGCTGCCCACATGCACCATACATCCTCAACAGCACAAGGCATTTTTCACACACATAGTTATCAATTTATTTTACCTACTGTAAAGGTTTTTTTGGGCAGAGATACACTCTTACATGAGGCTAATAAATGTTATAGTCTTAGAGTATTTACATACTAAATAGGTACAAATTCAAAATCCCATAATTTCATGAATTTACTCAATTCTGAGCCTATGTACAAGGTAAAACATTATTTCTCTGAAACTGACTTACTGTCTTTTTTTTTAGCTCTGCGGCGATGGAAGAAAGATATGAGCACAAAACACATGCTCGCATCCAGGAAGTGGTAAGAATCAATAAAACACACGATCCAGACTTGCATATAAACATTGGATGAAATTTGTATGTCACTACAAGCTTTTATCAATGTAATGGTAGTTTCTGGTGTTTGTGGTAGGTGTTTATGATAAAACCACATTGATATTAATAATTAGAACAATAATAATGTAAGGCGATAAGCCAATACGGTGCGTGTGAGTACTGAGTATTATACTATGTTTAATATGAATTTGTATCCTTGATTACCTTTCTAGGTAAGGACAAAGATGTCGGACAAATATGTGCGTGAGGAGCCCATGATCAGGGGACCAAAGTTCCTGGTCAGACTCAGATCCCACACTGTGTTTGAAAACACTTCAGTCAAACTCTTTTGTACTGTTGAGGGCTTCCCCATGCCTATTGTAAAATGGTGAGTAAGAACTCAAGATTTAATGTTAAAATTAACAAGATACAGTATACCCTATGAATTAAAGGTTCCTTTTTTTTTGGCTAAATGTATCAAACATAACAGTAGCACAACCTTACAGTATTTCATGAAAGAAGTCTACTGTATCTTTTTTTCTTAGATATAATATTATTGATCGCAGTAGTGATGATAAGAACATTTTCTATTAGGGCTCCACATGTCTTGCTTTGATGCTGTAATTCTCCTCTATTTCAGGTATAAAGATGGTTTGATCCTGGACATGTCCTCTGGAAGGTACCTGGCTGAATCCATAGGTGGAATCCATTCTCTGGAGATCCTAAGGTAAAGTGAGTTCAAACACAGACTTTAAAATTATTTAACAGGTGTTCTGCCACTTGAGAAATAGCCTAGATTTTCATATTAAAGAGGAACTTATTTTACTCATGAGGGTCAGTTTATGTGTCAGAACAGGCAGAAAAGGTCTAATGATCCTTAAAGTTTGACTTGTAGTAGGGATTAAACATCAGGATATCTCAGCCTCTGCTCCACTGATTTTGACCATTCTTCTTTTTTTAACCTGTCACTTGGAAGGCCCTCAACTTATTGCATTTGCAATACTAAATCACTTGAGAAAACCCTAATTGTGTTTTGTGTTATACTGTGTGCACACCAGCTTTCAGGGAATATGTTACACATTTGTTTCAACTGCAGAGAGCAGTAACAGTTTGTGTGGTACAAGTGCACTACTAAAGGTAATGATGCACTGAGGAGAATAAAAAGAACACTACAGGCTGATGTAAACTATGCTGGTGTCTAAATATTTAAAACAATTTGCCAAATGTTAATGCATTAAATGTTTGTTGGGCTTTTAAGGATACAATTAATTTTTGTGAGAAACTACAGTTTGCTTGTGTGCAATGAAAATTCTACAACGTGTTTTTAACTAATATTGTCCATTTACTCCTTTTACTCGGTTTGTAATTCATAATTTACAGCTACACATAACTTATTCATGATTCCTGCACACTTGGGCCTCCGACTGCCCAATTGTCTGGCTCAAGACTACGTCATGAACCATCAGAACCATTTCTCCTGCCAATCCCATCAGGATCTGCACACAAATTCAGACTAGAGTAATGACATCAGAGTCAGCTGACTGACTGTGTGGGTAGGCTGTGGTTACTGTATATGGGACAAGAGCATGTCCCGCTCTCCCTCAAGTCTTAGGAAGCTCAGCTGTTCAAGTGCTGACCTCAGTGCCACATGATACTCCAGGATTCTTTCAGTCATCACTCTTTCCTCGGATCCAATCACCTCTAGTTCCTTCTGTCTGTTACTTACATACAGCTGAACCCACAATGAAACTCACTTACTTCTTAAATATTTTAGGTTAATGCTCCTCAGCTCCATGAACCCCGTAAGAGGTTGGAATAGTCTGAAACAGTATTTTATCAGCCAAAAATTGTCTAAAACTTATATGCTTGGGGTGGTATTCAAGTTTTTCAAAAAAGCAGTTAGATCTTAAATAAATCTCTTTGAAATTATCAGCAGCTTGTGGAAACTTTAAGATAGACTCATGACAGAGAGAAACTGCAGAATCCCTCTCCCCGAGCGTGTCGATCTTGGATCCTTACACCATGACATTCCTGTGCACACCCTCACACACACAGCTGCACCGGTGCAACATTTCTGTGTATATGAAGTATTTCCTGAATGTTATTATGATTCAAAACAAGAATACATTTGGTACTGTCCCTCAGCTCCTCACTGTAGTCACTTCTGCAAATGATGTCAAAATCATCTCCTTATGATTACACCTGCCTATGCACTCTGCACAGGTAGAAATGTCCCCATGTTAGATCATACTGGTGTAATATGAGGTTGTGGGAAAATTGGTGAGAGGAGCATCAGGGTAAGCAAGAGATTCAGGGAGGGAGAGAAAGATGAGGAGACTGGAGGATAAAGAGATAATGAAAGAAGGAAGAGATTAAACTCAAGAGGCTGAGGTTGTTCTTCAAACCATGAATGTGTGGCATATAATGAATGTGAGAAAGGAACGTGACTTTGGCTTCTGTAGCAGCGCTCATGTGCCTCTTAATCTAGCTTATACTTGACACAAGGGGTTAATGGCAGTCCTGTCATCCGTACCTATGACATAGGTTTTGATTTACAGTCCAGTGTCATATTTCACCCATGGATAGCACCACGAAGACCAATGGGGGACTACATGCATACTTGTAGAACTGCAGTTTTATCCAAGGAACTCCTATTTGGCCTTATCTCATTACCAAATAGGAGGTTACTGTGATAGAGGGGGGCAATCAGGGTGAGAGGCGCCAATGGTTTTGTTAGGTGTGTATTACTGAAGAGAAGATGAATGAACATTTCTTCAACTTGTTTAATGTTAAACTTACTTTTAACTTGTACTTTTAACGGCATCAGAAACTTGTAGGAGAAAACAGAGGAGGTCCAAACTGACTAGTTTTTCCATAACTGCTGTAGCCCCAAAGTGTGGTTACATGTGGCATGGCGATGGCAGCAACTGAATGTGCTTCTTCACTCCTTTGTGTAGAACTATAAATACACCTTCTGTCTTTATGTCTACATACAGTATGTCTCTCATCTTTTTGACTTTTCAAGCATCTGTGACATATAGCCCTAGAGGGGACAGAAGCAACAACAACATTCCAATGCAAATATGAGCTCTAAATAAAGCAAGTTCCAAATCACAAAAGACATACAGTATTCCAATGCATTACATCCTGCAACTCATGGCATGCCTGTTGCAGCAGCAGATGTGATTTTAAAATACATTTTTTTGAGAAGAAGAAACTTATTGTTTCATATAGAATTAACTGTCCAATTCCCTGTCCCCGGGAAAAAACCAATACCTTCTCCGGATAACTGAACCCAGCAGGTTGCAGGTTCTACTGTATATGTGAACAGGGGCTTTGCTCGATCTCTGCTGTGCCCCCTCAGCTGCTTACTGTCCCTGGCAACATAATGCATAAATGTGGGAAATTATTGCTCATTTGGTGAATTAGTTTCATACACCTTGAAAAGCAAACCCAAACTGGCATTACATCAGTAGGTGATGTAGCCATATTAGAGCATATCCTCATGGATATACAGTAGCCTACATCTGGTATGCTGGCTATTTTCATTTCCAACCTTTTGATCAAAATACAATACAAACAAGAGTCTGTGAGAATCCTGATGGGTTTATTGACGTGGAATACCTAAATTGTGTTTTTATAGATGCTCAACTGATGATACAGCGCAGTACACCGCTGTTGCTGGTAACAACCATGGACAGGCTTCTTCTCAGGCCTCCATCATTGTTAAGCGTAAGTCCTTCTATCCAATTACCTGGGTCTAATGTTGTAGTGTGATGTTTTATGATCCAGTCAAACTACTTAACTAAACACGCATTTATTTCTGGACACATCACATTTATCTGAGGCCCTTAGATCTTTAACTGTACCTTTAGGCTGCCAGTCTTCCAGTACCACCATCTGTTACCATCTGTCTGCTTGTTCACTAGCTTTTTTTATTATTACAACTAGCTGCTGCTGATGATGGTATGTTTGCTTTTGAATCATGTAGGCCTCAAGGAGGAAGAAGAGTCCTGTCCATACGCATGGTTGCCTTTCACAGGTAAGCATCATGATTACCTCCATTTCCATCCAGGTGTGTCCAGAAATGTCAGAATCAGCACCACTGCTAAGCCTTACATTATTTATATCTTTTCAAAGTGATGCAACAAGCTGTTACTGTTATTACCTGTCCTATTTCCACCTCTCTCTTGTTCTCTGTTTCTTCCTTTCCCCTGTCTCTCAGCTGCCATGCTTCCCAAGATCCACTACACTAAAATCAAAATTACTTTTCTGGAGAAGTTTGGGCCAGTGTTTGCTTCCGAGGGAGAATCTGCCACTCTGTCTGCTACCATGACCCTGAACCCCAACCTGGCCAACCTGCAGCCTGAGGCACAGTGGTATAGAGATGGTAATTGTTATAAAGTAACATTTTATGATGAGGTAATTACCCTATAAATGCTAGTAATATATACTGGCTACCATGGCGACTACCCAATCCAGTCTAGTCGACATGCTGTGGACAAATGGGAAAATTTTACGGTTACTATTTTTACTGCAAATTAATTATGCTGAGAGTGGTTAAATGAGAAGCTTGATTTGCTATGCGTGTGCCTGTAGACATTACACAAACGTCCTATGAGGTATAAAAGAAATTTGTAAAAGATTAATCTTTCATATTCAAACTGATATATGCAACCAGACCTTATGTGTAATTTACAGAAATATAGAGTTAGTTTTAGCAGCTTAGCACAGAGGTTTATAAGAATTATGTAATGACACTCAACTCAGGATCCTGTCTCATTTCTAGACACTCGTCTGTTTGATTCTAAGTGGGTGAAGATTGAAACTGGCAGAGGAGTCACCACCTTGAATCTTCCCAATCTCTACAAAGACGATGAAGGCCTCTACACACTCCGTATGGTCACTAAAGGAGGCACCGCAGAACACAGCGCATTTGTCTCTGTTGCAGGTGAGGTTTGCTAGATGACTGGGTAGTCTATGAGAAGTTGATATCTTTAAAGGAAATGATAAGCTTATGTCAAAAGAGTGGTTCAAATATGAACTCTGAAGCATACTGGGGTTTTTCTTTCATTGATTTGTTGTCTTTTGTGGATTTTACAGAACTCTGTTACTATACTTATTTAAAATATTACTTAAATATAACATGATTATAATAACAATGCCACCCTGTCACCTGCTGTGTAGATGGTCCTCCTCCAGTCCCTGCTGCACCTGGTGCTCCTATGGACCTCAAGATCCACGATGCCAATAGAGACTATGTCATTGTGTCATGGAAGCCTCCTAATACCACCACAGAGGGTCCAATCCTGGGATACTTTGTGGACAAGTAGGAGTTACTCATATAAACAACATAAATAGATAAACTGACCAACATAAAGACAAACTGATTACTGTAAATCATAATATAGAGTTTCCCTGACTATCTGTACAAATGACGGGATTACTGTTTCTAGTGATAGACAATCCATCCATTTTCATTATACTGCTACTCCCTCATTCCTCTTAAGATTTTCTCTGGGCATTTTACAGCTAAGCCAAATTTTGACTTATTTTGTCACTCACATTTTACCCTATCCAAACTTGAACACACTTGGATAATTAATGTACAGTACACAGGAGCCTAAACTGCATGAGCTCTGCTTGCCATCGTTTTCATATCTTTTAAAAACAACAGTTCACTTTATTTCCTCATTTTTAATCAAAACCATTCATGCAACATGTTGTCTTCTCCTCTTCTGAACCCCTCTTCTCTTTTCTCCTTTTTGTTTTTAATCAAATTTTATAGATGCGAAGTTGGTACTGAAAACTGGACCCAATGCAATGACCACCCCATTAAGATCTGTAAATACCCAGTGTCTGGGCTGTTTGAAGGACACTCCTACTACTTCAGAGTCAGAGCTGTCAACTCCCATGGAATCAGCAAACCATCCCGCATGTCTGATCCTATCGCTGCCCTGGACCCCACTGAGTTTGAGAGGCTTCATGGTAAGTTTAACTGGATTCGTATCGAGAAATGTCATCCTTGCCTTTTATAATCCATCATTTGTAGACAAACGTAGATAAACGTATTCTGTTGTCAGTGACATGCCAAATGTCAGTGCTGTTTGTGGATGATGGCATGAATATAAAGTTGTTGTTTCTGACATTATATTAAAAATGTATGTTTTGCTATTTTCTTCCACTGACGTAACTCAGAGGTAGTTTATCATAAAGCCACTTCATGCATGTTTGTATCCACATATTATTCAAAACAAACACACTTTTTCTTTCGCTTTAATATGCTTTTCCAAGAGAAAAACAAACAAAAGTAAAATTTTGACACACAGGAAATAATAGGTTCCTGTTACTCCAGTTATTTTATATGATATATGTTTTTGTTGTAAATTAACCCAGCTGATACAAATTCATATCTGAAATCTACGTGAAGTAACTTCAATATTAACTTGGAGCAGATTGATGATCATATCTTTTATTTTCCTGTAGCCAAAAAGCTTGGAGGAAAACTGGATGTTGTGTCTTACCATGATGAAGTTGAAGGTGAGTTTTCCAATTCCAGTTAAAACTAATCTAGATATATTACTAGATATGGATTCTAATGTTTAATGTATATATATATATATATAAATAATAATCCGTGTGTATATGTGTGTGTGTCTGTGTAGCTGAGGGAAAGCCTCCAGGTGTTCCATCAAGAATTCATGCCTCAGAGACAGACAGGACGTATGTAGTTCTGAGCTGGAAAGCTCCTGCATATTCCAGCAAGGCTCCCATGTGGTACTATATAGAAAAGGTAATAAATACTGTTTTACCACCACCACTGTCTTGACTGTTTGAAACTACATTGTGAATACTACTTGTGCATCTCATTAGTAGTTTAAGTTCATGCTAAATGTGTGGTACTCCTCTCTCTCCTCAGAACAAATATAATAGACATAACCAGAAAACATTTTAAATGTTTACACTGTACTCAGTACCCTGCTGTATTTGGTCCAACAATATTAATTCAATCTCTAAAACTGAAAGAAACATTGTTGATCTTTTGTGTGAAACACCATAATTTGTCTGTCCCCACAGTCCATGGCAGACAGTGAAGCGTGGCAGCGTGTTAACACTCAGGTCCCTATTCGATCACCACGTTATGCCGTCTTTGACCTGGCAGAGGGCAAACACTACAAGTTCAGAGTTTTGTCTGCCAATATGTATGGAATCAGTGAGCCATCAGAGCCGACGGGACCTATTGAGACTCAGGAACTGAAAGGTCTGTGTCTGTCCATTTCACTCACTGCACAAGTGTAGATTCAGTCCATATTTTAAACATTTATCATTATTATTGCCACTGTAATGATCGTTCATTGTTATTTCTTTGCTGTCTTCAGGTGTGCCATCAGCTCCCGGTCAGGTGATTGCTACAACGGAAACAGACACCTCCGTCCTCATCCAGTGGGCTCCTCCAAAAGAACCCAACAATCTGATTGGCTACTACATTGACCAATGTGTGAAGGGGTCCAAAGACTGGACCTCGGCCAATCACAAGCCTCACAAGAGCACCAGGTATGTTTTTAGCCAAACAATAACACAATGTCGGAAATGTGTCTTACTTTGATTGTTGGTTATAGCGATACACATTTCTGTTTTTTTTTCAGGTTTGTGGTTAGTGGTCTGACCAAAGGAGAAACGTATGTGTTCCGTGTCCAGGCTATCAATGAGCTGGGGCTCAGTGATGAATCCCAGGAGTCTGCACCTCTGACTGTCAAGGCTTCCCTAAGTCAGTACTGGCATATTTTTGGTCACCATTACTGATTGATTGATGATGATGATAATGATGATTATCTGCTTTGTAACATCTCCCTGCTGGACTGTGATGATCATTTCGATGAATGCGAAGTAATCATTGTAATTATAAGTATTACAATTCAGTCCTTCCTCTACAGCCCACCCCTCTGCTCCTTACGACATCGCTTTGCTGAACTGTGACGGCCATTCAATGGTTCTGAACTGGCAGAAGCCTCTTCACTCTGGAGGAGCAAAGATCAAGGAGTATTATGTGGACAAAAGACGCAGTGGCACAACCATGTGGAGGGAGATTCATATCCCACCAGTCACAGAACGACTTTATAAGGTACAGCAATGTCTGTTATTAAACCTGCCTTAAAACATGAAAACAAACTGAAGAAGGGGGGTGACACTTTTAGCATAACCTGGATACAAGTACTTTGGTTGGTTGTTCTCTGTACACGGCAAAGCTGAAAGTCATGTACCTATTTTGTTCTAACTATGGTTTGGTTTGGTTTTCTTAGTAACCATGGTAACACTTTGTTGACAGGTGGAGGGCCTGACAGAGGGAGCAGTCTATCAGTTCCAGGTGTATGCAGCCAATCTGGCTGGCCTCGGACCAGCGTCCAAACATTCAGCAGACTTCACCTGTGAGGCCTGGACTATGCCAGAGCCTGGTCAGTAAATATCATCTGCTGACCAACTTGATCACCATCACTGACAAACTCTAAAACATGAAAGGGAAGGACGGGAATTAACACATGTACACAGGAGCACAAATGTAAATGCGTGTTTGTGTTTTTCCTCTTATTCTTTGTGTCCTTTAGGTCCTGCCTATGACCTGACTTTCTGTGAAGTGAGAGATAATTCTTTGGTGGTTGAGTGGCAGAAGCCTGTTTATTCTGGTTCTGGACCAATCACAGGCTATCACGTTGAGTATGCTAAGAAGGGCACTTCTGACTGGACCACATCCAATGAAAAAGCTGTCAGTCACCGCTTCCACAAGGTGAGAGCATTTCTAAAACTTCTCCTAAAGTCTTACTGTGTCTCTGTTTACTTCTAGTAATCCTAGTTTTCTTTTTTTCATTCATCAGACATTTGTTACAAAGTGTAAAAAATCTTATAGAACATCATGAAACAAATGACAGTACCTCTTACACAACAAAGAGCATATGACTTTATTTAACTTTGTAAATAACTTTACTGTATAACATATTATTGTAGAGAAATTGAATGCTAGTGTTTAATGTCAGCACTGCTGAAACAAAAACATATTACAACTACTTTGCGGTGCGCTCCTGATGCTATATTGTATGTTGTTAAATGTTAATAATATCTTGATCACAGTGCTCCTCTATTCTTTTGTTTACCTATGCAAAGATTTCTATTGGCTCCTGATAGCTACACTATTGTTTTCAAACGACCATACATTACATATACAGCCTTCTTTACCAGACTATAGTGCTTTATTCACCCTGTTGTACAATTGAGTAATACACCTACATTAAACTGTGTGACACTGACACCTAGTGGATAAAATATACAATTACTGGGTTAAGTATTAAACATAAATATTAAGAAGGTAGATGGATATTCTTGGTTTTAGAATGAAAAGTAGCAGCAAATGGGCAACTTATTTCACATGTGACACCGGCAATCATTCAACAAATGAGAATTATATGCATTTCACTGACTACTGTAATGAAAAGAGTAATTAGTGCTCTAATAAAATGTGGGTTGCAAAAAGTGAATAAAAATAGGTTACGTAATTCATTAGCATAAACAAAAACTAATTATGGGTCTGGGTGCTAGTATAGGACAATACATTTTGCATTTATTAGCTTGAGTAGCTGCTGCTGTCGCTATCTCATCTGCCAAATAATAAAATGGGTTATTTACCTGCAACAGTGGACAGACGTCCTACTATCTTGTTAATGTCACAGTTACTGTACCTGGCAGACTTGCCCAAATTGACGATGAACACACCTGTGCAGCAATGTTCAGAACTCTCCTCCTCTTACCAACGGAGGCTTGTTTCCTTGTCTGTTTGTTTTCTAGGTAACAGGCCTGGAGGTGGGCACTAGCTATGTGTTGAGAGTGCGTGCAGTGAATGCTGCAGGAGTGGGTATGGCCTCAATGGCCTCTGATCCCGTGACTGCGAAGGCTGTGGCAGGAACATTTAATCACAGACAGTGGGAGATTAACAAATTCAATGAATCAAATTTTTTAAAGACGGATCTCCAAATTATTCTTTGTATACTAAAATAATTGCACCATGGGTATGCTTTGTTGGAATTATTTACTCTTTTTGAAAGTGCTGGAGGCAAAATGAAAGGAGGTCGACAAATATAATACAATAGAATATAATGGATATAATAAAAGTGTTAGAATGATCACTTTATTGCTGTGTGTGCTTGTCGGTGCGATTAAAGGTGCCCAGGAGGTGTCCTGTGTGGTGGACGCGAAGTCAGGTGACATTGTTATGTCATTCGAGTCCTGCCAAATGAGCGAGAGCTCTCAGTTCGTCTGGAAAAAAGATTATAAAGAAATCACAGATTTCTCCAAAGGAGTGGTGATTAAGACTGAGGGCAGCCAGTAAGACCACAGACACATACACACCTGCACACATATTGGTCGGATGCTGTAAAATATGCACTTTGAAATCTAATATGTGCAACATCTTTCTGTCTTTGTCTATCTGTGTCTCACTCATGTTCTGCGTTGTAGTTCTAAGCTTATCTTCAAGAACGCAGATAAAGAGGACTTTGGGACATACTCTGTTTCTGTCACCAACACAGAGGGAGTTTCATCCAGCTATAAAATCTCTGCTGAAGGTAGGACTTACCCGTCACTGTGCACGTCTGGCCCCACAAAAGTCTGGCTTTCGAATTGTACAGAAATCTAACAGAATTAAAAATTCTATCTGCAACCTGAGCTGTTGAAATCTATTCTGTTATTTACAGCCTAGACTGACTATTATATATTCCTTTTGACACATTAAATTGTCGCAATTATTATCTTCATTACGTTAAATTCCATTAAACATTTGTTTCCTCCATCTGTTAAAGTAGTGCCTGCAAATATCTTTCATGCCTTGAACATGAAATTTTGAACAGCGGTACAGGAGCATCATGTTCCAACATCCACCAACAAGAACATCAAAAGTACAGACTTAAGCAAAATTAAAAAGGAAACTACATGTAGAGGAACTGAGGCATTGTGCAGGTGGAAACAAGGATGAAAGCAAATAGGCCCTGCCTAAAAACGATCACACTGGCATGTAGGCAACAAACAATTTCATTACACGTCTGATGAATACTAGTAGAGCACATTGCTCACATTATTTCTCCAAGCTTGGGGCAGTATGTGTGTTTTAAAACCACATCTTCATGGAAAAGGGCCTTCTGTCAGACTGTTTCACAATATTTTTCCTGCTATTGCACCATTACGCTACAAGGCTATAATATGTCATTCAGTGTGCCTTACACTGATTGCTTCCCATTTGGCCTACAGTTTTTTCAGCCCAACTCACAATAATTTCAAAACTTTTAGTACACAAGGTTTCATTTATTTTCTTTATACCACAGGTACAAGGGAAGCCTCCAATTATTTAATACACTAACTCCGAATGCAGTTTGTCAGAGGAATTTCAGAGTGGGCCTTTGGGTGTAGTTCTAGGCTTTTAAAAATACTTAACCATAATGCATTGTCTTCCCTGTGGCTACATCTTTAAGTGTTTGTGCATTTATCTGCCTCTGCCTATTAAACACAATTACAGTAATGACTTCTCCAACTCCAAACTTGGTACTTGAAGAACCCTTCAAAGTGCATGCTAAAATTACATCCATGTATAAAGTGTAAACTTGTTTGTGCCCACAGCCGAATGACATGAATAACTTGTTACTTTTATGTTTCAGAGTTGGCAAAGATGCTGGCACTCAGCTATGATATCAGACACCCAAGTAGGTACCTCTAGCTGACTCTGTCGATCCCTCATAATCTCTCTCTTTGTCCCTTTTAATCTCTCTCCACTTACACTTTTTTCTCTGCTGGTTCTTTAATCTGTTTTACCCACTTTCTATTTCTCTGTTTCTACCTTTCATGCTTTCAGTTTGCTTTGTTCTGACTTGCTTTGAACCTTTCAGATTTCTTTCTTCTTTTAGGAGTATATTTCTCTTTTTATTCGATCCAAAAAAGGTCTTACCTGCTTTTGCATCACCTGCCTTACCACTATTCACCTACTCTGTCTGTTGCTTCCCAACTGACTCCTCTCCTCTCCTCTCCTCTCCTCTCCTCTCCTCTCCTTTCCTCTCCTCTCCTCTCCTCTATTACTAAGTAATAACAGTTTGTTTAAGTTATGATTAAGTAAGTGCAATAATGTTCTTTCACCCGTGACCGTCCTTTTTTTCTCTCCTCTTCCCTCCTCCAGTCATCCCGCTGAAGTCAGAGCTGGCCTATAAGATTTTGGAGAGAGGAAGAATGAGGTTCTGGCTGCAAGCTGAAGAGATTTCTTCCAATGTCACCTACAAATTCTTTGCCAACGACAAGGAACTGTCTGGGGCTGATGTAAGATACACTGTATTTTTAAAAACTGACATAGTTAGGGAGAGATGGAAAATATGACTTTCTGGTTTTAAGCCGAACAACTGTCTGTTTGTCTGTCATGTTGCAATATTAAAGCCACAATCACAGTAAAAGTATCCATATTCATGAAGTCTGTCCGTGAGTGCATTATGGCCTTTTTACAAAAACCAACTCTATTTTTCTGCAGCCCAACAAGATGGGTCATGACGTCTCTACAGGTATCATTGAGTTCATCATGGACCATTTCACAGAGGAGAATGAGGGAACATTTACCTGCCAGATCACAGATGGAGGAGGCAAAGGACAGAGCTCACTGGTTCTGATTGGAGATGGTAAGAGAGGCTGGGTCTGATTTCTCACTGTCAGCATCTCTGCTGTCTTTCTAACCCTGTCAAACCAAGTACAAACAGAATGGACTAAAATCCATTACCCAAAGAAATAATACTGAACTGCAAAAGTAACAAGAATGCAAATGCATATACAAATAAGTAAACACAGCCTATTCAGATCTACAGTGTGTGTGTGTGTGTGTGTGTGTGTGTGTGTGTGTGTGTGTGTGTGTGTGTGTGTGTGTTTGGCGACATACCTTCTACATCCCTGGCATTAGAAAGTAATTTTGTGGTAATGTATTCAGTTTAAAACAGTAACTATGTATGAAGGACGCTCTGTTTCTGATTCAAATAAAGATGCTTTATTTCATAAATTATGATTCCACCCTCATACAGGAGGCCATTAGCTAGGTAATCCTCTGAAGGAATCTATAGCAACTACTGGCAACACTTTGATCTTTTAATTATTCTCTGTTTATGTGTGTCTGTATGTGCACACAGGTTTCAAGGCAGCTTTGGCTGAGGCTGAGTACCAGAGGAGAGAGTACATCAGAGTCAAGGAGGGTAAGAAACAAAACATCACTCACTTTAAGGCTTGTATGAGTTCTACTCTACTTGGTCTGAGACCAGCACACCATTGCCTGGAAGACATCTAATCTAATCAGTGAAAACGCAGGAAAGAAGTGAACCAACATTACTTAAATATGGATCCAATTTGAATGGGTCAGTACATGCAGCACAAAATAATTCCCAAATTTAGAAATATATAGAACAGATACTGTAGGATACACATGAATATTCCATGGTGGTATTTTTATTAAGAATTTAAAAACACACTAACTCAAGCTTGAGGCAATTAATAGAGCTCAAACAATCAAGGTCTACAAGTAATTTATTTTAAACTCACTGGGCCTTTCTCTCCTGCCTTTATCCACCACAGGTCCCCACTTCAGTGAGTTCCTATCACTTCACGTTGGAGACGACTGCTCTGTCACTTTGGTTTGCAAGGTAAACACAGCCAAACTCAATAATAATTGAATATTTACACTCTAAACAAATGGAGGGCTGACTTCTGGATAGCTGATTATCCATTCTGTGGAGCGTAGGATTCAACAATGCTGTGTAATGATAAGGTCTAGATTGAAAATAACATGCATTATACTGTCAGCTTTTTCTTGGATTTGTTAATGTGAAGTATATAATCAAGCCAAAGTATTGTTCATATTGCCCAAGATAATCTGAATCTGTCATCTGTTTAGTCTGTTTGCCAGTCAAGCACAAATAAACATATAGAACAAATTAAATGAGTGAATTAATTAATGTGAGCATCAGCCATTTTGCAGAAATATGCTCTCTTTGTAGTTGGTGTGAGTGATTAGTTAGTGTACGAGATATTCTTTAAAAGAGGACCACATGCTATGGTTCTCTTGGGGAAAGTGGTGAGGAGAGAGTAACTGTCAGAGAGATACCTGAACAGACGATGAGTAACTTTGCATACACCACTGGCTTTTTCGAGTTGCATTTTGTAAGGAGGAAATCTAAGGTATACAGCATTGAGGGCATAGCTCACAAGTTTTATATTTAGTTTTACATTCAGCATCTCTAATCAACCTGTTATACTTCAAGCATTGAATAACGCTGGATGGCATGAAAAGATGAGGTGCACCATATCTAAACTCAGGGGACTAGTGACTTTTCAAAGCAGATTAATGGAAGTAAAGCAGAAGTGCAGTTTTGGGTTTAGGACCATCTGAGACTGAATTGGTGCCACTGGGATTTAATGATCTGGTATTTAGTATGGAGGCTATAATAAAAGCTAAACCCTTGTTAATGATAAATATGTTAAAAGTTTTAATATGTGTGGTTCTGCTTTTCATTACAGGTTGCTAACTTGAAGAAGGAATCAGAGTTCCACTGGTACAGAGAAGACACGGAGATCATCCCTGATGTGAAGCCTGACCTTGGATCAGGAGTCTGTAAACTGCCAATTAAACTGGTAATTGCTCTTTGATGCTGTTGATCTTCTGAATGCTATAACCCCGTGTACAATACTACTATTTCTATCTATGTTATACATTTACATATCAGGTAGTGTAGTGTTGTAGTGGCTATGCTAAGTCAAGTGGCTATGCTAAGTCAAGGCATGAATGTAATGTTTTGCTCAGTGATTTGTCAAGTTACAAAAATGCTGCACTGTTTTAGGGTTTCTCTGAGGATCCGAAAACAAGAAAAAAGAAACAGACCTCACAATGTCTTCAGATTCATAATACTGTATTCCCTGTGTTCCCTATACTATTGTATGTGTTTCCTGTTTTGTTTGTCTAGTTTTCATTGAAGACAGCGGGAATTTATAAGGCCACCATCAGTGATGACAGAGGAAAAGATATGAGCCAAATTGACATTTCTGGAAAAGGTAAACATATCTTTCTTAATCAATTTATCTTAGAGGAGTAATTGACTGACTGGTCAGCGGGCCGGATGTAAAACTGAGCAAGAATAAAGAATAACCTGCAGTATAATGGCTTGTCAAAAGTGAACATCTGAAAAAAGAGCCTGACATTCAAAAGCGAGATACAGGAAAAAATATGATCCAAATATATATTGTATCTGTAAATGACAAACTAATGAGTTTTTAAAGAAGCTATTTGTTAGTTTTGCTATTGCTACACAGCCAAAGTTAGCATTAACAGCTGTTTACTTACCAGAAGAAAGGTTGCCAGAAATGTTTACTTGCCAAGAGCGGTCTCCAGGGATGGAAGGTAACGCCAATGTTAACTCTCATTTATATCACCTCTCCTTTTCTACTGAAGTTAGCACGGTAACCAGCTAGCCCTAGCTTGACTACTATAACGATGGCCGAGCTCTTGTCAAGCAACAATCACCATCACCTGCTCCCGGCAAGAAACACGTTCGGCAGCAGAGGATACTTACAAATAGCCCCTTTAACAAATCCTCTTACCCCAACCTTGTTTTTCTAATTATGGTATAAACATAGTTCTTGCTATGTGACAGCTCGTTCACCAGCTGACTGTATTTATTCCTGAGAAAATTTAATTTTCCTGTAAAAGTTTGTGTAAAGTCAACCTAAATTGGTACAATATAGCCTACTCCTTCAAGCTTGTACTATGGTAGGACTTATTAAATTCCTTTTCAGTGTATTTAATCCCCACTGCATTAGAAGTTTTAAGTATTTAAAGGACCAGTGTATCGGATTTAGTGGGGGTTGCAGATTGCAACCAACTTAATACCCTTCCCCAGATCCCAGCAGCAGGGGGGGCACCTCGGGTTGGTGAGGTGGGCCCAATCCGAAAAAGGCACAGTGATCCATGGGAAATTATCCCAGTATGCCTGATGGCCAGTCCGACTATGTTGTACCTAGGTGGTGCATGCACGCTTAACACGCCAGCGGTTTGAATATCAATGGGTGATAAAAATCAAATCCTCTGCCAGGAGTTGTGAGGTGTCTCCTCTTTCTGCAGCCGTTGTTTCAAATTAAAAGCCCTCTGCATAGTCATGTAATTGTTACTTCATGACATTGCAGCAGTGGCATTACTTATAAAATATATATATGATATAGATAGTGGAACACTGGTCTACCACAGAAACTCGCATACTTAAACCTGCACACTTTTGTCTCCCTCCTCTGGCAGTGAGAGTAATTACACAAACAAAAGTCACACCAATGGTAATCTGTGTTTGTCCTCACCGTCGATTGCTTTATTTTTTAGACCATAATCCTTAAAAGTTTAGTTTTTATCTGGAGCATCAGAAACTTTACCATACTCATAATTGCTGTAGCATACTCCGTCTCCGTCTCCATCTCCCCTCTTCATCTCTAGCAAACCAATCATTGCCGGTTTATGTAAAATTCATCGCTAATGGTGGGCCAGCGGGGAAATGTTGCCACAGAGAGATTTAAAACTCTGTTGTACCGCGAAATCCAGAGATTTACCTGGCACTGATAGGTGCTGAATCAGCATCATGTGGACTCGCTTGGTAAGGGCTTGAATGTAAAGGACATTTAGATGCAAAAGTCCCGCACTCCAGTTTTAATTTAACCTTTCCTTACTGAACTTTGAATGTAACCACCAGAGGGTAACATTGTGACTTCCATTTTCTTGGCTCTTGCCCTGACCCTATGTTTGTCTGCTTCTCTTCTAGTCTTTGACGATGCCATAAATAAAATCAACCAACTGGCTGGTAGGTATCTCCCTGTTACACACACACACACACACACACACACACACACGCACACACACGCACACACGCACATGCACACACACACACACACGCAGAGGTGAATACACAGACATCAATTATCTCACAGAGATAGACAGATATCCGTATTAAAAACAGCACTTAACGTCACCATCAAATTATCTAAATTTAACATGGCACAATCGCACCACAGTGATAAGAGATTTAGTAGATCCATCGCCATGCTGATACATTTCTGTTTTAAAATCCCACTGTGACACACACACACACACACACACATACTTATCAGCGTGTGGCAGAAGTTGTCATGCTGGAAGCATTTGGCCATCATGTGGTGAAATCACTTTAAAATTCCACTGCGCTGTCACAGTGACAGTGTGGAGGAGCGTCTTACTCCTATTTTAAGAGACAGTCACTTGACAGCTCTGCAGCAAGTGTTACAGCAGTGGTTGCAGAGGAGAAGAGGGTTCATTACTGTGATAATGGGAAACCATGGTGATGTGACCAGGTGGATGACACACTTGCACACTTGTAATATGCAGTGAGCAAAGTCACAAACAGACATAGTGTAGTCTAAAAGTCCCTTTTACATTTAACAGCTTTAAAAGAAAAAGAGTTAATAAAACTCTGCTGGTCGAAGTGTTTTTCTGAATGCAGCATACAAACAGTCTGCACTCTGTTTCATTAGTACAAGTCTGCTCTCCAAGCTGGACAATAGTAACATAACAAGGGAAGTCTTAAAATGAATGCTACAAATGGCCGCAGATGGAAGTTTAGTTTCGTTTGATTAATTCTGGGGGGGGAAAGCATACTCTGTAGCTCTCGCTGCAGAGAGAGGCCACGTTATCAAGCAGCAACTGGAAAATATGTTTCTGATTTTGATTTCAAATGTGCCCTCCACAAATTCTATCACCTCCACACCTCCTCTAGGAGCCAGTGCAGCAGAGCTGGTGATTAACTGCACAGCAACGGGCATTCAGCTACAGTGTCACATGAAGTACTACACCTCAGAGATGGACATCACTTGGTATCATGGGTAAGAAATTCAATTTATAATACTAATACAAATAACATTAAAACTAATAACACTACTACTATTACCATGACAACCACAACTAGTACTACTAGTAAAAAGAAGAAAGAAAGAATGACTTCAGTATTAGTAGTCATTGCAGTGATTGTAGGAGGAATAGGAGTATTCGTTTAAGTCTGCCTATAAACATGCTGACCACAAACATATTATTTTGCTTTTCTCTCGAGTTAAACTGCCGGGAGTGGCAAAAACAATAAGCCACATAATAAAACTTGTGATGGCTGTTGGCAAGTGTTTTCATTATCCTGGTTATTGCAGTAAAATTGCCCCATTTTGTGACAAAAATCACACCCCTATCATCTTCTATAAAGAAGCATGGTTTTTCTGCACTTAAAAGCACTCTGTCGTACCCTAGAGATTATAATGCGTGGAGAGAGGGGAAACAAAATCAGAGAGACTGGACAGAGAAAAAGAAAGAAAGAAAGAAAGAAAAAAAAGTCAAAGAATGGAGAGAAATAGACAGAAATAGACAGAACAATGACAGGGAGTGGTAGAGGCTTTTCTGTTATTCAATTATTCAAAGAACAAAAATTATGGAGATTAGATTTTTAACCTCTCCACGGCCTTTCTGTGAGCGTGTGCGAGAGAGCGACAGATAGCAAGAGAGAGAAATTGGTATCCCTAGGCGTAACATTAGGCAGGCATGTAAACATGATTTTCCATTACCTCTGAAACAGACTTCACCCACTCACATACAAACACTACACGCACATACACACTAACCTCTCTTCTCCTCTCCTCTCTTCTCCTCAGTGAGACTAAACTCTCCCACAGTGACAAGGTTGTGATTGGAGGAACCCCTGCTATGGCAACAATGGAGGTATTATCGTCTCCTGTACAATGCGGAACAGTATATGCTCGTTAGGTGGATCATACATAGGTGATTTTATGACAATAAAGCACAACAGATGGTGGCAATGTTGCCCTTCAGTGTTGCTTTAAAAGAGGTGATACCAGGGCAACTTTGAGAAGATTTAAATAGATAATCTCACCGCCACAACGGGTAGCTAATGAATAAAAAGATCACACATTTTAAAATCATTAATGGTAATTAATTAAACGGTGCATCTTCCTTTTACTTTTTGTCAGAAAGCTTTATAATTATAGATGAATTCATCTTTTTTAAACCATGAATTAAAGAAAAACTCCTAGAAATAAACAGCCAGACACCGACTGGTTGATGGGCTTGTTGGCCGCATGACTGATGGTTAATTTACTGGTTTAATCACAGGTGATTGAGCCAGTGGAGAAGGACAAAGGGATGTACTCCATTGTGATCACCGACCCTGAAAACTCACATAAACGCACACTGGACCTCAGTGGTGATGGTCAGTAACTTTTTCTCTCTCACTTCTCCCTCATTTGTTCTTGTTGTGTGTCACTCACTCTTTTATTGATAATACCATAAAAAGAGGTTAGAAACGACACAGTCACTTGTTTTTATGGAGCACTTGGATTCAATCTGTAGTTTAAGGCTTTGAAGTGATGCTCCAAACCAAAATCTATCTTTTGAGTATCAAACACCCAGTAGGCCTGAAAACTGGCTGTAAAAAGTTTGCTCCTTCACAAAGAGCTGCAGCTGTGGTCTGCCTGAAGTCATGTTGGATGTAACAGATTCCAGTAGCGTTGGATTCTCATGCAGTAAATGTATAAAAAATCTCCAAGAAACTTCTCAAACCCCTGTCTCCAAATGCTCATGTTCCAGTTATATGTTTGACAAATATTTGGTAAGTGCACTGCTTTTCAGTTGTATTACGCTCAAGTTCTGAAGCTGTGCCAGAAACAGTGTATTTATATTTTCACTAGAATATTTCAGTTACATTTATTGAAAGTGGACACTGCTGCAGTTTTTCACAAAGGACCAAGACACAGACACAATTTTAAAGCCACATTTTAGGCCTGGTTAAAGGGTACTTAAAATATCTGGTTGAGTATCACTGTAAAGTAAACAATTAAAATTGTGAACAGTAGCAATGAAATTCTGCTTTTGTCTTTTACAGTATATGAGAAGGCCTATGCTGAGTTCCAGAAACTCAAGTAAGACTTCACTCTGAAATCTGTTACTTTACACGTGCCTTTATGTGTTTATTTTAGTCTGACTACCTCTGATAATGATGAATAACAGTTTCCTTCACATTTTAACTTTCACTGCTTGATCACTGCAAGTTTGACATCTGGTAGCTCAAAGTCATGCGTAATGATTTCCCCTGACACTTTCTGTTCATGTACTGAGAGTCATATTCCTTATCCTTGTTAAAAAAAAAGTGAAGCACAAAGTTAACTATAAGTACCCTTGATATTTTCACTAACTAGTTTTCAACCACAAATTTAACTTGAGCTGAGTTTCTACATGTAGACCCAACACACCCTTTCCTAAGATAATCAATTTAAAGGATCAATAGGCTTTTAATATGCCCACTATGCTTATGTTTTACTGTTCCGTTTGCAAACAGTGCTGCTACTGCTTCTGTTGAGCATTGCAGTTCAACATGCCCACCTCCAATCTGTTCGAGAATACACTAAACTGTGCTGATCTTAGTTTATGCCTGCAGGCAGTGATAAGGTGAGAGCCTAATGTAGATTATTCACATGTGTTTGTGCACTGAACTGCTTCTTATAAAATGTTCTGTTGAAACACTGCCACTCTGCTATTACACTGGGTTTTTATGTACTTATAAGATGGCCTACAGGTACATCAAAAACTATAGTGGATCTAAATACCCAACACCTTGCTGTCTGAAGTAGTGCAGTATATTGTAATTTGAGATAAAAAAAAAAATCAATGCTAAAAATAGATGAAGTCAGGCAGCAGAGATCCTTTGGGGTCCTTTGGCTACTTGGGCCAAAGCAAAACCCCACACAGTGAATTTTGCAAATCCATTTAGAAAAATCAATTGCAACTCCAAAGACTAAACACTGCATGCTGAGTGGAAACCATCCAAATCCCTTTTCTAATTAACATTCAAAGAAAGACATTTAAGCACAAGATTTTACAAACACGCTGAAACAAGTGACACCCTGTTGCCCCTTTGATTTAGTATCAACATGCGAGGAGGACAGCAGAGTTCCCCCAACCATCTGGTCCTGTGGCTGACCTCTGGTCCACTCGTGCTGCTCAGACAGCCCTCGCCCAGTTACTGCAAAGCAATATCATTGTTCCCATGAAAAGATTCGGAACGGTCCCACCGTAAACAACAGTATAATGTGGTCTGGCTCTAAATCCAGAATACCTTGTGGCAAACCATCTGAACACAGTTAGTGGGCCAAAGATGGAAAAGAGATATCATGTGTGTGGTCACTGAGCAGAGCAAAACATTATCATCATACATATCATCCCGACTGCACAATACAGGGTTAGAGGTCTGATGCTCAAACAGAAGTAGAATTATTAGGGCTTTTAGTAGTGAGAGGTGCATTTTACTGGTCATGACATGTAGTTTTAAAGATTTATTTTGAAAAATAAACATCTTTAATTTTCCCTTCTCTGTGTTTCAGGGCTGAAGCCTATGCTGAAAAGAGTGAGTGCATCCTTTCATTTTTGTTCTTCCATGGAAAGCTGATTAAAAGTTATCACTATCACATCATCCTACAGCTCCTAAAGAGCAGGAAGCAACTGTGCATATATACGTTACACAATTAAAGCCCCAAGGCTATCATCAATATACAGTAAAAAGTAACAGGAATGATGTTAATGTTTTGTTTCAGACCGCGGTAAGGTTGTGGGAGGATTGCCTGATGTGGTCACCATTATGGAAAAGAAGGTAATGGTCTGACTGTGTGTGTGATTTTTGTCTCTGTAAATGTGTACATGTTTGTCTAATAAGTCATCTTTTTGCTTCCGATAGACCCTGAGTTTAACTTGCACAGTGTGTGGGGACCCCAAGCCTCAGGTCTCCTGGTTGAAGAACGGAGCAGAAGTCGAACCTGATGATCAGGTAGATACTGAAGCATGCACACAATTAAACTGTACACGTGACACATGTGCACCACGCGACATCATGTTCAACAACTTCAACATTGCCTCCTTCTTTTCTTTGGTCTCTACCTGTCACACACTACTGCAGACTCTTTGATCTGTTAAACATCTTTAGAAACCCAGCCCCTCCTTCCTCTCTCATGATTAATTACCTTATTAATCACACACAATAGCAATAGAATGTTTCTATTAACTTGTCCAGAGATACTATGGACACTCAGTAAATGTCATCTGGATTCTGTTGTGTTACCCCCACTAACTTTCAGAGTTTAAATAGTTTGCACACTTTTTGGATTCATAGGGGAACTACATAGGAGTGACTACTTTGGCTACAGAGTCAAAATGCAATACACAGCCATTACTACAATAATGGCTGTAATATCATGGTGACTTTTCTTGACAGAACAAGAAATTTCAACTTTAAAATTACATGTAAATTCTTATAACATACTGGAAAGGTGCTATTTTAAGAAGCAATTATTAGGAAATAATGAGGTGGATATATATTCTAAGCAGCATATGTTTCAGTTAATTTTATTAAATACACAAAATTTAAACTGATGAAATACACAGAGCCGAAGTCCTCCATATATGTAGCTACTGATGAGGTGACCAGGATGAAGAAAAACTATATCTCCTTTTGTGGGAGACTTCAGCACCAGTTATAATCCCTTACTGGAGGCCTCTACATTACTTAAGGTGAGGACAGTATTATCAGCACACTCCTGGATCGGTAACGCAACAAATCTACCTCTCATAACTCATTGACCTACTTGCCAACCAGTATAAGGCTACAGTCTTGTCCCCAGTCAGTGGAGGCTCTTTCAACAGCATCAGCATCCTGCGGCTCCTACCGGCTTTGAAGATTTAAGTTTGAGAAACCACGGTCCAGGTGGAATTTATATACAAGTTTGCCCTCTTCTTTATTCATTCCCTCACCTGTTAATAATCTGTCTAAAACAAGAACTGGCGTCTTTGGTGATGTGTTTTCTAAACTTTAGGAGTGTCTCTTCCCTACCTATTTACCACAGAAGCTACTGCAGATATTAACAGAAAAACAAACAAAAAATATATACAGAGCCAAAGAATATCGCACTGAAACTCAGAATAGAACCACACAGGCTTCAATGGAGGTGAGCTGGAACAGGTGGTGAATACCTGACGTTAATGCATTTGCACATTTTGTCACTGTGTATGAGCTTTTTGTGAGTATCATTACCACCAAAACAATAATTACCTAATATTGTGTTTTTTATACAGCACCTAACCTGGTCAAACAAAAGAGAAAGCAGCAACCCACAGATTAGCCTACATTACATTGGTGTAATAAATGAATGCAATTATCCAACATCATTTAACATGTCTGAGAAAAAGGCCAACAATTGCAAATATGGCATCTTTTTTTTCTTTCTTTTTTTTTTTAGGTCAATTTGATTTTTGGCCAATAGAGTTTTAATTTCTCAAAATTGGGCAAGTGTTTCTCATAATACGGATGTAATTAGCCTGCCACTCCATTTAACTGTACTAATGTCCATTTAAGTGCCACTCCATTTAACTGTACTAATGTCCAGACCTTGCAAATGAGTGGGCAGGTATGAGAGTGGGAAATTAAAATACTGTATTCTTGTCAGCACCACTTATATGCTACGAGTCAGAATACAAGTACCCTGTCTTCTCTCAGGTGTTGATACAAGTGTCCTCCAATTCTGAATATTATAAAAAAAATACATTGTTTTTTGTGGTCTCAAGAAGTAAAGGTGGGAAATGTTTTTTTATTGTCATTTAACCCCATCATATTTTGATTGAGCTAACAGGGCTCAGCAGAACAGAACAGAGTATAAAGTGGAATAAATCATCAGTCCTCATGTCCACCAAACCCTGTGTGAGTAGTGCTCAGGTTTCGCTAAAGCGAGGTGGTAATCAAAGCTCATGCTGCTGCTCTGAGTAAAAGATAAATCAATTTTTAAATAAAACTTTAAGTGGCTGGCATTTTAAATGTTAAATCATGCTAAAATCCCTGTGCTGCCTTTCTCACTTTTTTAACCTTTGATTTCCTATTTCAGTACGTGGTCTCCCTGGACCAGGGCAAGTTTGCCAGTCTGACGATCAAAGGTGTTTCCATGGAGGATTCTGGCAGATATACCATGATTGTCCAGAACAAATTTGGGGGGGAGTCTGTGGATATAGTGGTGAGTGTCACTGCTGTGTACTGCAAATGACTGGATTTACTCAAAGCTGTGAATTTTTTCAGACCATCTGTGGCACAAATCTTGTCTTTTCATTGGAGCCTAACAGTGAGATGTTTTTGTGATCACACTTGTGTGCAACTCGGAGCTGTGACAGAGCTGATATTTGACCTTGTGACTATTGTCTGACCCTGATTTCACAGTTTTAACATGAAAAGCTGCAAAGCCCTGACCTCAAAACTCAAAATGAGGTGTTTAATGTTGTGAAATGAAAGACGAAGCATTTTGAAACTACAGCATTTTTCTTTTATTTTACTGCCATATATATATATAGTAGAGGAAATGCATATATGGAAATGTTCACATAATATTGACATCATGTCCTAACCTCTCTCTCTACCTTTCCAGGTGAGTGTGTACCGCCATGGAGAGAAAATCCCTGAGGCAAAACCAACTTTGACTCCAAAAACAATCATCGCTCCCAAACTCCCCATAGAGATCCCTCAGCCAAAGACCCAGCCTGCTCCTAGCCATGCCCACTCTGCTCCTAGCCCTGCCCCTCCTAAGGCAGCACCAGGAAGAGGGATGAAGAGTCCCACTCCTACTAGGAGGAAGTAGAAAGCATGAAAGTCATATGAGAGGAAGAAACATATTTGCACACTAGTGCACCTGTAGACCACTCATAGTTTAGAAGCTTTTACTGGTATTGTCCTTTTAGATGAATATTAAAATCATTCAATTAAATGGAGCTAATGCACTTTGGCGTTAAATTAAAGAGCCAAGAAAAACCCTGACAGCTACAATAATAACTGCAATACATTGCAAAATAAAAAAAATTAAAAAAAAGAAGAGAAAAAGTATTACATTGAGATCACTGTATGACCCCCCCCCTCCTTTAATTAATGAAATCCCTACTTCATATCTGAACATGACTAAATTAGAAATGAGTTTAATTTAATTGAAATGAACTGAATTGAAACTTGAATAAAGCTGAAATTTGAATAAAACTATTGCTGGGAAAAGAATGAGATGTGTGTTAAATTCACGAAGCCAAGCTGAACACATTAAATGCAGTTTTCACAGACAGCCTTGTAAACTGATGTTCTAAAAGTCCACATAGGTCTATTGTACATACAGTGCATACTATAATAAAGGTATAAAAAAAAAAAATTATAAGACAGATATTATTCAGATAATGTGATACAGATCTTTTTTTTTTTGATGCTTTGCCTTTATGAAACCCTTGGCAGGATTTCTTAATTCCTCCTCACCCACATGCCTACGCACGCACACGCATGCACACACACTCACACAACCCTTTGAAGATGGGGCCAAGTCAAGTGGTGGGACTGTGGAAAGAGGTGGGCCCATAGATGGCTCTGCATATGATCAATGGTTTGGCCTGGTATCACAGTCATGAGATGTGTTTTATACATGAAGGATTTCCTTTACATGTTTCAGAAACTGTCAACTGTCTCCTGTAATTGTTTCTTCAGGATGAAAAAAACACAACACGGGCTTAGTATCACAGTTCCCAGTCACTGCTACGCTGCTACAACAAGATGAATGCTCATGCTATGCAGTTTTTAACTTCCTTGAAATATAATGCTAATTTTCAGAGAACATGTTAACATTGGAGCAGAGAGAAATAAGTCAAGCTGTACAAAGCTGTCATTATACTGCCACCTCTTAAGTGATGGTGGCAACTAAATAACACTGTCCTCCTTAACATCACCATGGCGAGATAGTGAACATGCTGAAGATCAGGTGGCAGTGAATCACCACTTAGTAAACCAGAGCCGTGGAGCGGGACTGTCACACTAACTGCTGCCGCTGAAAACTGTCAGAACCAAATTCTGCTTAATAGTGACTCTGACAGTTAGCACAGAAATATTTTTGGAAAATCTATATGCATTCTACCTGGTCATCAGCTGAAAGCAGAAGTAGGCTTTCTATGAGCAGTCAGGTTTAAAGACTTGTGCCTAAGTGCAGGAAGTAGTGATGGCAGAGCTGATGAAAAGATGGCTGATGAGATTTGTGGTTCATTAAAGCTGATGAGAGGAGAAGAGCAGAGGGAGAGGAAAGGGGGAGGGGAGGAGGATAAATTCATTGTTTCTGTGTTTGCTGTTGCTAATAAAAGAAAGAGATTACAATTTGCTGAGCCTGTTTATTCATTCTGTCAGAGAGAAAGGGTCCGAAAACAAGAGACAGATTGTGAAGACGGAGGGAACTGGAGTAATGAAGAGACTGAGAGAGAGAAAGTGAGACTGTGAGGTTGCCATTCTTTTGTGTTACCTTTGCTGCTGATGTGCCTGCTCTGGCGGCATGAGACAAGTCTTTTCATGCTTGCTATCAAGTTGAGAATGAGTCGAGTGAGTGAGAGGGGTGCAGTTGTGTGTAGGTTTTTTTTTTTTTTTTTTGCTATTGCCGCTGTTGTGTCTTTTGGACATGAAGACAAATTTCATCTTGTCATAAACTGTGTGCAAATAAGTGCGAAAGGAAGGGAGAAACAGGCTGACACGAAGCGTGTGAGAGATGAATGTAGATAATTCAGTGTTGCGTGGCTTATAAAGGACTTTTGAAGTGCGCCAGAGAAAGACAGGATGAGAACGAGACTGGTGTGTATTAGAGAGTGGGAGGGAGAGAAAGAGAGACGGAGATCTGAATCATTTTTGATGTTTCGCTGATCATCTGCTGTGAGATCATTTTCCCGACTTTTTAATTAATTTTCACATTTTTAATCAACATAATTACTGGGAATCCAAATGTTACCATGACAACAAACTTTTAATTTCATTAAATTCGGAAAATGACTCGTCTCTGTGAAACACACCGATGGCCTGTACACTCACAGACACACAAACAGATGCATACATAACAGACACACAACCGCGCACACAAGCATGAGGACCGATGCATGCACGCGCACACACACACACACAAACACACACACACACACACACATATAGACGGCTGCTATCTAAATGGAATAGCTAGCCAGTGCTGATAGCATGAAATTGTGTTTCCAAATATAACACCGTGTCATTGGAGTGTGTTAGTGGGTGTGTGCGTGTGTGTGTTGAGAAACAAGACTAGAGAATATATGCTGTTCTACAGTCCTCCACATGGGGGCACTATGGTAACATGCACATACACAGACACTGTTACTCACTTTTAGGAACATGCACGCACTTGCTGACACACAGTCACACACACACACACACACACACAGACACACACACACACACAGACACGCACGGATAGACAGGCCTGTCCTAATTAAAGCAGCGCTGTTCAAACAATGAGATAAACTAGGAGCAGAGGCATTTTGTGGGTGTGCACTGACACACAGCTACATTTTAAAATACTGCTATTACGCACACATATATATACATACACACGTGCATAGTACACACAAGCAGTTTTTAAATTGCAATTTGCATTGTGTAGGTAAATGATGAGAATAATTCTACTGATGATATTGACTAGTGCTGAGTTTGGCCTAAAAGACAGAGAAAGAGTGAAGTACACAGAGGGATATGAGAGGAGAATGGGTTTGAGGAAGAAGGGAAGGAGGAATGAGAGAAGGGAGGAACTAATAAAGGACAGAGGGACAGAGGAGAAACAGGAAGCATGTTATTCTGCAAGCTTGTCTTGCTGTTTCAGCACAGAAGATAATTCCTTTATTTTACTGTGAGAAGGACAGCTATAGAAGAAAGGCAAGGAAGGTTGAGAGTAATTTGAAGGAGGGAAAGAAAGCAGGAAAGGGACCAGGGAAGAAGTATTAAGGGAGAGGAGGAAGTGTGCTAGACAAAATGGGGAAAGAAGGAAGGGAGGAAACAAGCGGGAGAGGAGAAGAGAGAGGGAGGCAAAAGGTGAGTAAGATGGGTTGATTAAATCTCGAATTGGAACAGATTTTGAAAGCACATTGCATCAGATACTCATTGTTGGGTTTCACTTTTTCTGTCTTGTGCTTATAACATCCTCACAAAACAATCAGACAACAGTGAGATGTCACACACTTTGCTAGAAATGAAATAAATGAAATGAACCTTGTTTCTGATTCATCAACCATGTCAGCACTTCCAATCTCACAGGAGCACTCACACCAATCCAAAAATCTCTGCAAATGCCGGCTCATAAATATAAAATTTGACATAATCATGACAGCTGGAACATGTCTACTCATTGATCAGAGTGGTGAGGACTGAATTTGTAAACCCCTCACTCTACTAGATAATCTTGGCTGACCATCAGTCCCGTCTCTGGCTGGGAGTTCCCCTCAGATTGGTGGTAGATCTAGAGGAAATCAGCCCAATAATCCTGCACTTTGCCCTCAGTCTTAGTATTGCAACATTTGTTCTGTGCAAAATTAAGTAACATAGATGATATAAAGGTCACTGGTCACAAGTCCAGCATGAAAAAGGGACTGAGATGGGCAGAGATGGGGATGAGGAGATAGAGAAATGAGAAGCCGACAATGTGAACAACATGGGGAAGAATCATGGGAGCGAGTGGGTGTTGGATATAGATAAAACAGGTGAGTTGTTCTCATGCTTCCTGCTGCTCCACTGCTGTACTGTTCTTTGGTTAAACTATCAAAATATTTTCATGAGAAGTGAGCAGATCAGATCATACTGTGCACATTAAACCAATTAATCGATTAACCAAACGTCTCCGGACATATTTTTTTGCATGTTACCTTTGTCTCATGCTCAAAACACACTGTAAATGTAACCTGTGTTGTATCCTATGTATCCTTTGCATCAAGTGGAAAATGATTCGTCTTAGCAAGGAGGAATGCTTAATGTTCACATCTGGCATATTTCCAATGATATTAAGCAGTGTTTGGCAGGGAAACAGACTTCTCCCTCTGCAGGGAAGTCAGGTAGCTCAGCTACACAGCAGCTCCCCTGGAGCTCATATGTAGTGACTCAGTGTCTGGCTGTTGGAGGCTTCACCAGAGTGGATGCTTGACAACATAGGGACTTAAATCCTGGATCCTTGGTCCAAGGACAGTGTGCCTACTTGCCATTCCACTCTGTAGCCCTAATGCCACTCTGCTAGGATACTGTGGGTCCTTACACATTAAATCCAGAGGCATTGTTTATGTCAACACCTTCCGATAAATCATATTCTAGACTGGAAGAACCACAAGGATGTGCTTTGCTTTCAGTAGAGGCATGTTGGAAGGGATTGTAGTCATTGTTTTACAGAAACCTGAAAGAACACGTGAGCTCTTGTCTCCATATTCATGTGGTTTCCTTCATGTCTTTTCTCCCAAATTCCATGAAAGTTAGTTTGACTGAAGTCTTTAAATTGTTCACATTTATTAATGTGACTCATCATCTGTCTGAACCTGTGTCCCCCTGCCCCCAGTGGAAATGGGGTAGAGAGAGTGGGCAGAGGAAATTAATGGTAGTTAGAGAAACTTAGTGTTTTAATGTTTTCAGGGTAGTTTGAATGGAGCCTGACAGAATGGGAGACAATGAGAGTGATGTGTGATTTTACTGTAACTTCAGGTGATTATTCTTGGAAAGCTGCTTTTTTTTTGATGGAAGACTCTCATCTGACAGCTATGTTCTTCTCCCCGCACAGCACATTACTAACACAAATGAACTCAGCATTACCATACTCTTCTCAGTCTGTCTCTCTGCCTCTATCTCCCTCTAACTTCTATCTCTCCACTCTCTATTCATGCCTACCTCCCTTTCTTCCTCTATTTCTTCTCTTTTTCAGTCTCTCCTCCCTCACTCCTTTTTTCACTCCTTCTCCAATCACTGTGAAATTGCAAGGCGGCTGGTTGGGGACTTTTCTGACAGAGAAATTTGGCTCAGATCAGAATCACTACCGAGCATTCCTGCATTCCTTTCCCAATTTAAATGATTTTGCAGCTTCACAGGCACACCCACCCAGACAGCCAGATATACTCACACTGACACTTTGCAAGTCTCTCGCCCTCTCTTTCTCTTTTGCACACACTCACTCTTTCATTTCTCTCTCTCTCTCTCTCTCTGTCATACACATACAAACACACATAAAAAACACAATTCACACCTACAAGTGGTGTTACTGGCAAGGTACCAACAAGCAGGAGCTCATACAGTCGCTTCAGTGACTTTAGTCAGCTCAGAGAACCGATGAAGACAAAAGGAGAGGGGCTGCAGCTGTAGGAAGAGACAGAGATGGGAAGGCAGATAGAGGAGTGACAGTTTAGCAAAGTGTATCATTAAAACATGAATAATATGTTTATCCTGGTGTATATCGGTGTTGCAGAGTGCGCTATTATGCACAGTCTCACAATAATGTGCCTTATTTCCTCTCAAATCGCATGCAGATGAATTTTGAGCTCCTTGGAAACAGCGCAGTCCCTGATGCGTGTCAACATGTCGCAGTCACACAGACAAAGGAAGCTGTCGAGTCTGCTGGCAATTTTCATTTTTTCTTGATGTGTGGGGGCCAGCTGTCTCACTGAGATTATGTGAAGGCAGCACACTGGGTTTTCCCTCACCTGTCTGTTCCATACATCAGATATTCTTCTTGACTTTCTGCATTGAACTGCCAAGGCACAGCGAACAGGCGTGTGCACCTCCTCAGGCTAAGGGGCAGATTCTGAGGAAGAAGCCACTTCAAATTCAACCTTTCACACCGCCTCAGAAACCATCAAGCCATCATCTGCAAGCACCAACCCCCAAGAGCCATGAGCATTCATCCTCTTCTTGATTTTAATACAATGTATCATTTGTCAGAGACTCAAAAATGTTTCCACAGCCTCCTCTTGGGTGAACTTTTCTTTTTACTTTTCTTTTTTCATCTTTTGAAATTAAATGTGCAATATAGGAGTAATCATGGAGAAATTTTTGTCCAGTGCTCATTCAACAAGTCCATGAACCACTCTTTGTCACACTAAAATGCATATGATCATTACAAATTTTATTCATGCAACCTTTTTATGTTCTGCTACCTTTTACGTTTTTGTTCTGGTACATTTTAGGGTACCTACAACTACTTGGTTAAAGTTAGGGAATGGTCAAAAGAAACTGAAATGGCCTCTTGTTGGAGATGGGGTACAGTCGCCAGTGTCAAAGTCAGACGCCTTATACACAAAACTATCCACCATGATGTCCTTTCTAAAATGTTTTTGGGCTCATTAACAATATTAAACAATTTGTCATTACTTGTCAGAGACAGAAGACATTACTTGTATTGCTAGAATACGGAATCTAAAAAAGGTTTTTTAGACCAGTAAAAAATGAAAGGACTTAATTTGTGCAAGCAGCTTATTACGAGCCATAGGTACATTTTATTGTTAGGTGACCTCTTGCGGTGGGAGGAAGTTAGGTGACGTAGTGTAAAGAGTGTAAAGCCCATGTTAGAAAGAGGACGGGTCGCTTCATTCTCACGTGAAACGGTAGGCAGTGTTGTTCTTTTATCCATCACTGTTAGACAACTTCAACCATGTTTTTATTAAGGTTTCCATGATGATGAAGGTCTGGTACACCTGTCGCTGGTACACACCCATGGGTTGTATCCGAGGGTAGGGACAAACAACCTACGGTTGTACAGTTTGTACAGATCGTACAGATTGTTTAATACATTGCAAGTTTATAATCTGTTTTTGGTTGCTGCGCCAACAGCATGAAACAAAGTGAGGTGATACTGAGATGTATTTTAAATGCTCATACGTACATATAATTAGTCCACAACCTGTAAAATGACAAAATATTTTGGAGATATTACAAACTTATGTAACAGTAATTAACATTATGATAAATCTAATTTCTTGTATTACGTTCACGTTATTAATTTTTGTTCGCTGATCCAAAGCTGTATCAAACTCCAGTAAGCTAAATGAACTGTACAGTGGCAGTTTAAGGAAGGACAGGGTGTGAGGTCAAAAGTCCCTTGGATCAAATTCAGCCTTTGATAATGCGAAGTGAGTCATTTAACTCCAGCAGAGAGCTAGTACTGCTGTGTGTAAGTGTGTTTTAATATGCATACATGAGAGTACAGTGGTTGTGACCTTACAATTAGAGGAGAGGAATTCTGCCCACAAGGTCTCTTGAGGATCAAATTCCCAGAGGCAGACTAATGAGACTCAAATCTTCGACACACCTGCTGTCACAGCATGCATTATATGTCTACTTAACTGTATGTCATGCTATGAAGGTATATTATGTATTCTGTGATTCTTAGTGAAGATTAGGTTGAGGCATATGTTACATACATTCTTCTCAGGCGGCCTCATGGTCAATGTCATTCTGTCTCTTATTTCGTTTCTTTACTCTCTGAATCCATCCAATAAAAACAAGAACATTTGAGATAAAAGCCTTTAGGCCTGGTCTCCTCGCACTCTGATCAGCCTTTTTTCCTATTGATATTAAATGAAAGTATTTACTTTGAACTTTTTAACCTGTTGCAGCACAGATCTTCAGGATATTTTGCACATCTGAAACTTGTCATTTCTTTTCACTTTAGCCAAGTTCACCCGCGCAGTATCAGCTCAGAAGGTAGCAGTAAATGTTTTAACCTTTGCTCTGGCCTGTTATGTGGTTTTAAATTAACTGAAACTTTAATAATCCCTGCAGAGACTATAGAGAGAAAAGGTATTCTCACCTTCTGAACTGTTGGAAAGCAGGCAACATATCCATTCCAGATTTAATTTTAATCTTTTATTGCTCTGATGATTCTTGTAGTTTCTCTTTGATCTTTTTGACACTTTTTGAAATTGATGGCAACTTTAGCACTGTACATTTTTCAGAACAGGATTGGGCAAAAAGGACAGTAGTAAGTAGTAAGTTATGTGAAAAATCGGTGAAGAGATGTATATGGAGAAAAATGGGAATGTCTACTTTTGTCTTATCCAGTGAAACACTTGACAAATCAAAAAACATCAACACGCTAATGCAAAAAAAGAGATTACACTTCCATTACATATTGCCATAAAACAGTTTGAACCCATTTGAACTAACACATCACTTGTTGTAATTAATTCCAACACAACGTAAATAAAGCAGGAACCTGAGTAAAAAGTGCGCTGAGTGTCATACCCTCCAGTAAAGTCTTTCTATTTCCTAAGCGGTGTAATGCAACTGCAGTTTGTGTGTTGAGTATCAGGTAGATGAGGCAGTACATTGCTACACACATTTCTGTTGCCACAGCTGCCTCAACTGAGTGCCAAGCTAGCAGTTGAATCTTCAGTTTTGTTGTTGCTGTAGAGTAAAAGCAACCGCCTTTTACCCGTATCCTTGTTGGTAATTTTACCATGTAAAGTCTAGACGCCAAATTACATCCATACACTGCTTCTAAGATTGCTTCGTGTCATGGTCATCCGAGCAGAATAGAACTTCTATTTCAGATTAACAAATCACCAGGTTGTAATTTCTAAAAAGCAGACAGACTTGAATATAGAATTTACCCTAATGATGGCCGTTAACACATTGTGTTAATTAAGTGAGTTCAAGTGATAAAGTCCACAAAAGGAGGGGGTTGTGGTGGAGGAATGGGCCGAGCACAGGACCTTCTCCCAGGATATTACGGTTTAATTCGCATGTGAAACCAAAAGTTGATTTTAAGGTTATTTTTAGAGTTAGTTTTGTATCTACAAGGCCAAACTTTAGAAATTAAAAATCCTCATTGACAGGGTACCACTTCTCACTTCAAGGGATGAACTTGGAATAATAAATGTATTGATTAATATGAAAAATCCAGTCAGTCTAATATCAGAAGCCGTGACTTCTCGATTCAATGCATCCCCGGTCCCTACTTCAAAAAGTTTAGATAAAGAAATGCATTAACCGACTAATACTACAGGGTAAAAGCAATGCTTGATAATCACCAGGATGAAAAGTGAAGCAAAAGAACATTGATGATCAATAGTGGATAAAATGAACTGTGTACTGAATTGGGAGACAATGTATTTTGTCTATTTACTGCATGGTTATACAACTAAATGATAACATGTCCATGAGTGAAATTTGATTGTTAAAATAACATTTTATCTCAACATCAACCCAGTCATGAGCAGATTATCAAGATCTTGCCTACTGTGCATTGCGCTGTAGCTGGAGATTTTCCCTGGTCCGAACCTGAAGTAGTTGGTGTTGGGAGCCAGGAACTTCTTCACATCAAACTCTGGGGTGGTTTCCCTGGAGACAACACGTACCTGATGGTAACTGGCTCCACTGGTTCTCTAAACTGATCAGGTTGACCTAAATTACATAAAAACATTACATGGGTTACAGAACAGTAAGGTAGTTGGTTTTATATTATTTCAGAAGTAAGGAATATGTGTCTGAAAAGACTAAATTGCTGGTTCCTACTCAGGATTGGAATGTGGCTTGGGATTTATGATTCTGTTATTTAAAGAGGGACACAGGAAGAGTGGGAAACCATAGTTTGTGTGTGTGTGTGTGTGTATGTATGTATGTGTGAGAAAGAGAGTCCAGGATTCACACCTTAGTGACAATCACAGTCCCTTTGGTGTTACTTAACTTATATAGGGAACAATCAAATATCAATGTAGAGATAAAGTCTTATTGTTAAAAAATTGTTGTTTACTCCAATTTTGCCTTGTGTCTATTTGTTGATCCTCTGGAAGTGACCCTGTGACCCTTGGTCTGAACGTACATCTCTCCGACATGCTACAAGATGGTCTGTTTGTGAAAGAAGGGTTTGTCACTGTTTCCTCTCCATTCGATAGTTGATGGTGGGAAGAGGGTGACATTTTTGGTCCATAACTCTACATGTCCTTACTATGAACATCTCATAGGGATTGTGACTGATGCCAGTCCAGGGATGTCCGCTAAAGTTTACTTATTTTATTTATTTATTTTTGGCAGGTTTAGGCAACAAAGCTACTTGGTTAGGTTTAGGACAAAGTCAGGATTCAGGTTACAATAGACCCTTTCACAACCTTAACCGCGGTGTAAAATAGTAGTCTGTGTGTGTGTATGTGTGTGTGTGTGTGTGTGTGTGTGTGTGTGTGTGTGTGTGTGTGAGCGCGTGTTTGTGTGTGTGTGTGAGGGCAGCATGCTACTTGCTCCTGGCAGAAGGCCTGTACACTTCCCCTGTCATGGCCAATCATTGTCAAGAGGAACACACAGCTCCTCCGCACACACACAGACACGCTTTCTTTCCCTCTCTAGTAACATGAGGGTCAGCAATGCCTTCACCCATACCTGTTACTGTCTTAGGTTTATACACACAGAGTGGAAGACGTCAACAAGCTGCAATAAAATTGTACAAATCGAGGCCAGGACTGTGTTCAGACATTTCAACCTGAGGCCAAAACCACATACTCAGTGGTCCTCAACACAACTGAAACACGTTTTTGAGGATGTATTGAATGTGTATATGTGCATCATGTGTCTGTTCCAGTCTAGAGAAAATAGAAAAGATCAGCACTGATCGAAAGCGATTTATATGAGGGAGGGCACTCAAGCTTCAGTACAGTAAGAGACGTTGGAGTAGCCACTAAGTACTAAATCTGTTTTTAATATGACAAAGTGCAAGGAGATCAGATAAAGATGTGCACAGTAAGTAAAGGTTAGGCATGTTGGCTCGTTGGGAGAGGAGGCACTCTTGGAAGAGATGAGTCTTCAGGAGATTTTTGAAGATAGAGAGGGACGCCTCTGCTCTGATGATGTTGGTAGTGTGTTCAGCAGTGGCCAAGAAGGCGCATACTCCCACACTCACACACATACAAATTGCAGGAATAGCTTTCAGATTTAAATGCAAAATCCATACATTTGAAAGGACTGCAGTGGTTGCAGTTTGAAGGCTGAGTATACAGAAGGTCTGCGCAATAATTAATTAGTCTTCAGCAGAATGATAAACTTATTAAATTATTGTTCAACAAATTTTTGACCAAATTAACTATTCCTTGCATGGTGTAGTTAAAAAAAAATATTCATTGAAGTTTTTGTTTTACACATCTGAGAATCTGGTCTCATGTAGGTGTGGGCAATAATACAATATATTCAATTGCGCAATATAAATTTGCCCACCATCATTGATTTTCTATCCCATTTATGTGGTAGCTATCCCTTTAATATCTACATCGTGGCCAATTTTGCATATCAATAAGTTCTGTTTTACAGCACCATTGGATTAATGGGGCTGTTGCATCATTCTGATGAAGTATTTTGATCTGTCTGTTATTATCTACTAGATTAGCCAAAAACAGGCATTTCAGTCTGATCCTTTTTATCTGTAAAGAGTTTTTAAACTGACTTTTGAGGAAATATTTATCATGATACATACATGCTATAAAATACATATAGCCTTGGGACACAGTTAATCCCTCTGAACTTCTCTTTGATTATTTATATGATATCTTATATAACTTTTTATTTTTCGATATCATGATATACTGATATCAAACAATAATTATTTCAATCACATCACCCTGGCCTAAAGAGACAATATCTCATTTTATCACTTGTACTGTTAAAAAAATATGCTTTGTTGTTGTAAGTGATAAACAGAAAATAAAATGACCGAAAGATATACATCAGCAGTATGACACACACGCATGCACGCATGCACGCATGCACGCATGCACGCACACACACACACACACACACACACACACACACACACACACACACACACACACACACACACACACAGTCATAATCCTGTACAATGTAAGCTTTTAAGAGTTTTAATTGTGGGTTGTATGAGTTTTTGGTTTGTGTATGTTTTTGTCTCTGATTCTCATGTCCTAGTTTCTCAATCAAAGGCATGAGCCTGCATGTGGGGCACTTACATAATGCTGTGGAGGTAGATACAGTAAGTGAAGAGACGGTGTGTTTCTCCTGCGTGTGCTTGTGTGTGTGTGTGTGTGTATATGAATGTGTGTGAATGCCAGGTGATCATGAAAGCTGCTTTAGTTACTAGAGCACCAAGAGCCAGACATGCTTCATCTCCTTCTTTGTCAGTTCACGCACCCTCTTTCTATTCTTCTCTCACCCTTTAAATCTCTCTGTCTCTCTTCCTCCTCCTGTCTGTCAGCATATTCTCCTCGCTGTATTGGCATACTGAATTGATAATATTTGTTGAGCTTAAAGGCTCATGCAGCCATGAGTCTCTGTGTCTGCTCTGCTACACTGCATATTCAAGTGGAGCAGGTAAAAAATGAGTGTTATGGTTGCTGCAACCTGTTGCAGCTAAAATATCCGTTATATATATATATATATCTGATAGAATAGTCAGTGGATTATAGTGTTGCAGGTCCTATGTTCTGCATTTTGTTTTATATCTACTACCATTCACTGCTGCTGCAATGTCAGTATACAGTACCATTTCAGCTGTCCTAAGGCATTATGTTTTTAGGTTGTTGTACTTATAACATTCATATAAATTATATAAATTGTATGGAAGCAAGTACCAGCACAGACTGATCACAGATTGGTTTTCATTTTTGGTGTGATGATGTTTAATGTCCCCGACAACTTCTGTAGTCTCATTTAGCCACTTGTTACCGACCGGCTTTTTTTAAGACACATAAAAGCTTAAAGAAATCACAACTGCATATTTACTGATGTATTTTATGTCATAAAATAAAACATGAAAAGGTCTTGAGCTTGTATGAACCGCAGACCTTATTTTAGCTATCTAACCAAAAACCCATTGAAAAAAAACCCGTAGACTCTGGGACGTGGGAACCGCATGTGATACAATGCTATGCTGTGTAGACAAAGGTGTTAAGTTTTCTCTTGATACCTTTGAAAGAGGGGGTCACAATCAAGTACTTTATACTACAGAATTTAAAAAAAAACTTAATTCCTTAATTCAAACTCTCATTTCATACTGAAGTTAATAAATGAATAAAGAATCACATTTAATTTTGAATCAGTGATTAGAATTTCTACTTATTCCTTCCCATATTTTCAACTGATTTTGCCTTTACTTATTGGTTTATTAGACACTTAAAAACAATCTGCTGACACTGATCTCTTCCCATGTTATGTTAAATTGTGGCTGTTGAATTATTAATTAATATTAAAGCATAACAAATATAGACTGGGCACAAACAATCATATGTACATTGGTTATTGTAAAATCAAGATAATGTCATTATGAAGACTTCTGTATGTCTATGAAAGTGGTGCAAATGCAGAGGTTTTGATCATTCCCCTGTACTATTGTACTACTGTAGGGCTAGTGCAGGACAGATGTACTATAAGATAGGAAAACAATGCTATTCTATTTCTGTAACTCTTGTATGAGATACACAGAAGCAAGTGTGTCCAAGAGGCCCATCACCTAATTTTTAATTATGATTTAAATGCATTCTGACCACAACTGAGTGTTTTGCCCTACAAAGCAGATCAGTTAGAGAGTATCTTACTGTGTTTCACATGGAACAGTAATTTACAAGTGTGTCCCCCCAAAGTTGAAATGAAACCCTCCAGCTTAGAAAATCATTTTTACCGTCCATTTTCAGTTTGACTTCAGGACACCTCTTGCAAAGCTGAATTCAACTCAGTGAGCTACATCAGATGATAATCCCTCCCTTGCTTGCTACCTGCAGCTGTCAGGCTCATGAGTCGCAAACACAAGTGGCAAAAACGTATTGACTGCTGTCAAAGGGTGCAGAAAAATATAAAATAGGAATCATTTGACAATATGCTTTTAAATGTCATCACTGTATGACAGATCCAGTACAGGTTAAAGTATCTATGACCTCAGTAAACCCATTTATTTATTTTCTACACTCAGTTGCGTATCAGGGGTTCACAAGTGTATCCTAGCATACACTGACCAAACCGAACAAAAACACCATGAACGGCTGCCAGTGAACACACATACTAATGGAAATTTAAGGTCTGCCGTCGACACCCATTGGAATAGCTTGTGTCTGGAGAGGAGGGAAGAGCCCCCCTAAAAACTACATCCAAAGAGTGATGGAACTAGGAGGTAGTGGAACTAACCACTGTGCCACAGCGGCACCTGATATGAAAACATAATCTATTTCATGTACAGGTGACCAGCCATCCCAATGCCATGTTAATAATGACCTCAAGGTCCTTCATGGTGGTGTGCTGATGAATGAGACCATCCTTCAAATGGATGCCATGACAGCAGACGTCCAGCCTGCTGAAAAGTCTTTGACATTGACACTGAATCTCTACCAGCTCCAGGGTTGCTTTAAGCTGCAAACAGATTTAAAGATTATTGAAACCTTGACACTCCACAAATAATGAGTGTTTCCACCAACATACTATACACACATTTTTATTAGCCTTGATAGCCAGAATGGAGCACATACTGAATAAATTCAGAGAAAAGGTGAACACCCTGGGCAGCAGGTAGGCTATGAAAACAGTTATATAGCTAGACAACTAACAAAAATCCTCTGAGAACACAAATTCTTGTCTGCTCCACTACAAAAGCAGGAACCAACATTCATCAAAAAGAATCTTCCATGCTAACTTATACTACAATCTGCAGAGAAAAAAAGAGTTGAATCTGGATGAAGAGATGAGGGTAAAGTGACCTGCACACTCTACAGAGATGGATGTGAGTAAAATTCAGGTTGTAATGGATTATGAAATGATAGCTACTATCACATAAGGTTGGGCTATATGTTAAAATTTTTCAAACTGCCATTGTGAGTCCAACAACCGGCGATTGCCGATATATTCATGCAGACATGTGTATTTGTTTGAATAAATTTTGGGCCTATCCATGTTGCATTCACCACTATCTGGTAGTGGTGACTGATGAGACCCAAACAGCAGTCTTTGTTTCTGCCCATCCAGACTTCTGTGCTTTCCATGTTAGGGGCTCGAAACTGGATCGAGCCTAAGGCTCGTGTCATCCATATCGCCAGCCTCACTTTGAGTGAACATGGACTATTGTCATTTGGACGTGGCGGAGGAACGTGACTGCAAACAAGGTAGTATTTTTTAAGGGGACAGTTCGTGAGGAAAGTGGTAATCAAATTAACCAACATGAGCAAGATTAAATCGTGAAAGGTTCTAAATGTTGGTTTTGATACTTTTTCGATTAACTGCTCAGTCCTCATATTCATCCACTTGGCCAAACCTACTAAACTCTCCCTCATTGCAAAGATGAATAGTTGTTTCCTTTTCCAAGATTCTCAGAGCACACAAAAAAGAAAAAAGAAAAAAAACGTATTGTAAGGCTTATGTGTGATTTCATAATGCTACTGGTTCACAAATTTACCATGACCTTTACTGTCACATGACACTTAATGTGTAACATTAGAGCAGGCAGGAAAAAATAATTACCAGCTGTGGGAAGGCATTAAGTTTGTCTAGCAAAGCCTTAAGTCGTTGTTTTGCAGTGTTGGTCACAGCCATTATCTTAGGCTATCGTAGGTGATAAGTCCCAGCCTCCACTGTTTTTAAAACCACAGCACAACAGTTTCCAGGTTGAGTTTTGTCCTTGATAGCTTTGTCATTTTGTTTTTGAAGCATTTCAGGTGGTTGTACAAATTTGAAGTGTTACATTTGCGTTAGACTGTCACTACTTACTTTGAATCTGGTTCCAAACAGCAGACAGCACAACATTTTTACAGTACAAGCATAGTGTTTTGTCAGAACTTGGGTGGATAAATATATATCTTTTTCCTCACCATCACAGGGTTTCCTCAACCCCGATTCTTTCATCGCATTTTACTCCCGTCTCTCACATGCTAGATTTATCATACTGTGCACAGTTTGTCAAATAGAGTAATGCACACTGGTCATTTGTTAATAAAGTTTAGGGAGAAACTGGGAACGCTTGGTTTAATGCAATTGATCTCATTGTCACATAAAAATGAGATTGCATAGAGGCATAAATTGTGATCACAGTCTTAATATAATTAATCATGCAGCCCTATCTGCAGCACAAAGCATGAGTTTGCCATTTGCCTACCATTTTCAATCAGTTTTGTTTTTATTGCTATTTCTCCTGCTTGCACACATAAAATCCACAGTACAGATTTCAGTTGTAAATTTCAACTGAATCGGCAGGCAAACAATCTGAATCCTACAACAACACAGAGCGTATGTTTTAGCTTTTAACTGCCAACAACATCTGAGACTGGAAAAGACTTGATCCAGTTTGATCACTCATTGTGCCCAAATCATTTATAACTGGCACAACAATCATAACGTGTTTGCACCATTTAGTGAGCAGATTCTCTTTTGGTAATCAAGCTTCACAAAGAATGATGTTAGATACTTGATAGCCCACCCCTCTTCACCTCCCTGCAATAAGGGAAGCAAGTAAGGCCATTCTGGGTGCATAGGTTATGGGTCCCAGCATTGCAATAATGGGTATTAGATACAGGGCTGAAGACTATCATTCCTTAAGGAGCTAGAATCAAAGAATGGGGAAAAAGGGGAGAGACTATTGAGGAGATAAGATTTTCTAACAAGGCCACTCATTGGTCAAAGGTAATTCCAGGGATAGAGGTGTTTGATCAAGCACCAGAGAACAAAGCTGCTGGGGCGGCAAGGGGAAAGGACATACACTTATAAATCTTTGTATGTCTCATTCTTCAGATTCTATTACAGCCACACTATCACAAAACACCTGATCTGACACCTGTGTGTGCGCCTGTAGGTCATAATAACCTCTACAGATTCCTGAGTATAACACCTGACACCCATATAGTGAATGCAGGCTTACACACACACACACACACACACACACACACACACACACACACACACACACACACACACACACATATCTGAAAGATGGTGGAATTTAATTTATTTTACACAGAAAGCTCCAATTCAAAGTTACTTATTTGAGCTGCCAACCACTAATGCCCTGCCCAACTGGCTGAGGTGTTTGTGTTAGTAGCCCAGTTGACACTGATGTCACTTTTCTTCTTCTGTCTTTGTACAGACCTATTTGCCCTTTATATGCTCTGCCTATTACAGTGTTTTGTCCACTCTTAAAATGCATTGGTAAAACTGAAGTCCAATTGTCAAAAGCATTTCACACAGTGATAAAGAAGTCTATGTGACCCTAACTGTGAGCCATTTTTCATTGCTTTCACACAAAATACATTAATTGACCACCTTCTCCAAACTCTAACACACTGTTTTCAAAACTGAAACACATTCAAAACAAAATAATTTTGTGCAAATTTGTGCATTTCTGCATTAACCATGTTGAAATGTACATAGAAAGAAAAATCTTAGCAGAATATTTACAGTAAAATTGCAGCTGATGCAATTTCAGCTTGTTACTAAACATACAAAAGGGGGCGACTTTGTAATGATTTTGTTTGGAAACGTGGATCAAGGAGGACAGGTGGGTGGAGAAAGAATAGTGGGGGGGAGAGGGAGAATGCGTGGAGGACAAAGGAGAGGAAGACAGGAGCAGTGGTCTCTGATGAGATAAGGGCCACAATTATTGACCATGTTGTAAACCAACATCGATCTTTAAGAGAGGCCGGTTTAAGGAAGCACCCAAATCTACAGCATTCATGTTTACATTTCTACATGTAATGCCATTTAGAACTATAGTGATTGTTTTGTGTTTTACAGTAGGATGCAAAGGTTGCCTCCCATAGGAGGAGAGACAGAATATTTTGAGATGAGCAGGAAATTGCTATTGTTGACATGGTAACTGGCAACAATACAATAAAACTGCGGGAAGTTCTGGACAGAGAGCTGGCAGACAATATCACTTTTGGGAATGTAAATACGGTCAGCACAATGACAACTGCCAGAGTCCTAGAGAAACATAAAATAAGGATGAAGCAGTTGTATATATTGTACCCTTTGAGAGAAACAGTGAACAAGTGAAAGTCAATATCCAAACAAGGTCAATACAAAACTATGCATAATGTAAGTACTCAGAGTTACTGAGAATAATGGAGATGGAAGCCAGGCAAACTGCACATACATTCATCTTTGTGGATGGAGCTGTATTCCCCCTGGCAAAAACACGCCACAGGGGAAGAAATGTGATTGGACAGAGAGCAACTGAGGAGCTATCACCACCATGTGTGCAGCTCCGTCCAATGATGGTTTCCTATTACACAAACAACTCGTTGGCCCCTAGAATACAGAGAGGCTCCTCTCTTTTCTGGATGACCTGCATAAGCACCTTGCACCAGCGGAGGACAGAAGTCGGGGGGGCAAGAAACTCCCCTTCCCTCATTGCTGTGTGAGGCAATGTGGCATTTTACCACTCTGTTGCAGTTACAGATTGTTTTGCTTCCATACTCCCCCTTCCTAAACCCCATAGAGGAGATTTCTCTGTTAGAGGTCAGAGCCGGTCCTGACCTCCCTGTGGGGGACCCTAAATACAATTCTGCTAAGGGGCTCTCCAACCTGACCTGTGAACCATGTAAACCATTTACAATGGCCAGACAGTGCTCCCCCCACAATATTCCCTCTTTGAAACAGTTTGCACCATCTGTCAGTGTAAGGATAATAGACCCATACAGAACAGAATGAGGTATAAACAAACAATATTTATTGAATAGAGTATTTCCTATAGAATGTTAAGATAAGTGAATATTAACATTTAAACATAAATGAGAAATTGTAGAAAATATAAAATGCAGATACTGACAAACTTAATCATAGGATCTGTAAATTACAGATAACAATACTGTCATTATTTACTGTTACTGGACTGGTCTCCACAGAGGTTGTGTTTCATTTAGTGCACACGCAAATGAACACGTGTTCATGCGAGATGTGGTTGCCTTTTTTAAGATGCATAATCATTGTTTCCAGTTGGTGCTGATCAAACATAATGACAGTTCATTTTCCCTCTCACTTTTATCAGGCACAAAGTCACAGAACTCAGCCGCGGAAGTGGCTGTTTTTTTTCCTCTTTTCATTACCATGATAGTTCTGCTTCTTCCTCTCATCAAAGTTTTAGCCTAAATATTGACACCGGCTTTGACTTGAGGGGGAGGCAGGGCCCTTGCATAATTTGCGGGGCCCTAGGCAACTTGTGTGGTGAGGTGGAAGGGTTATGACCACCACCCACATTTACCGGATGCCATGGGTGCGGAGTGTGTGGAGACACTTCTCCTGAAGACTGCCAGGGATGGATTAGACCTTCCAGAAGATACTTCACATGCCGCATCGCCAGAGAAGACATGAACTGTGATGTTGATAAGAGTGGTAGCCAAATGCAGGAAAGAGGGATGACTAAGATGCCCACAGCACTGTACAGTATGAGTGATTATAAATATGTTTTTAGTATTTGTTTTTTGTTTCAACTTTATAATTTCACAAATTAATTATTATATGTAAAAGGCATTGAAGCAAATGGCAGCATTTCTGATTCATTCTCGTTAGATATAGTGCAGTGAATTAAGTAATAAATTGTTATTCTCATTCTATGACACTATACTGATTTATGTGAAAAAATCATTCAAACTTGAAAGACTGTAATGCTCCCTATGTTGTTGTGTTTTTAGGTCAGTGTGTGATGAGTGACATGTATGCTTTATCACTGAGAATTGTTGCCATTGTAATGGTCAAACAAATTTATTTTGAGATATTTATGAAGTGTTTTGGTGGTTTCAGTGAGTTTCATGTTGGTAATGCAGACTGTATGAAGAGTTTTGAAAAAGTGGTGGACAGACCGACTGACTGTCAGTCTGTCCACCACTGAAATATTTCAATAATCACTGAATTTATTGTCAATTTATTAGTCCCCAGAGGATAAATGCTAATGAATGGTAATCCTCTGACTTTTGGTCTGTTGCCACCTTGATATTTTGTGTGAAATGTCTCAATGGTTGGATGGATTGCTATTAAATTTGCTACACACATTCAACGCCCCTTCAGGACGTACCAAATATAGTAATTTAAGGATATCTGTGTGTCTGTGACTGGTTCAAAAGTGTATCCCTAACTTGCTGCAATGTTGAATATCTACTATCATACACCACCCTCGTTCAGACAACCAAAGAGAAAAAAAACAGAGCAGAGAGGAGCAAAGACACGGGCAGAGAAAGACCGAGCAAGAAGACAGAGAAGAGCAGGAGAGTGGAAGATGAGGGGAGACTCAGGAGGCTTTACACAACAGGAATTCAGAATTTCCATTTCTTGTCACAGACACACAACACACACATATACACAAAGAGAGAGGGAGAGAACGCAAAAGAGGGAAAATGATTCACTCACACTGCCAACTGTGGATGATGCCAAAATGATAATCATGCCCAAATCCCTGCGATGATGCCAAAATCCATTGCCATTTCCCATTTTAGGCGATTGGCCAATACAATAAGTACATAATAGTATTTCAGTGTTTCCCCAAGATGTGTTTTTTGGCAGTATGAAAAGGCCCCTGAAACAGCATTTAGATGTAATACTAAAACTCTCCACTGAAACCAATAATAATGAAATTCTGTGACAGCAAACCACGTGGCGATAAAGTTCTCCTGTTAAATCAACAACTGTCTGCCAACAATTAAAACCAGAGCGGCGAGGGCTCTAATCTGTGATGTTATCGAGAGACAGATGTAGGAGTGCCTTTCCTGATAATGAATTACAGACTGGCTCACTCTTGTTTACAGTTTTTCACAGTCACTTAAAGCTTCCCCAGACTACACGACATCATCCTGATAAACGGCCTGATCTGACAGACATGAGGGAATATGAGTTTGAGTTGAGTGGTTTTGTCCCATCTTCTGAGACACAATAAAAGATGACCAGAGCAGCCTGTGGGGCATAAATAAAGACCAGCATATCTATCTTTTACCCTTTTTTTGAGCTCTCGACACTCGCCACACAAATGTGGCATGTCATGGGATATTGATGAATCACAGTACAGTATGCTGACTCTGCTCTAAAAATTGGCAACACTGCTTTAGCTTGTCAAGTCTGTGGAAAAGTTTACCCTTCACTGTCAAGTCTTTCCCATCAATCACCATTTTAAAATCCATGTCTATGATACTTGTTCACTTATTTATTTTATTTCAATTGGATATATGTATTTTCAGTTTCTTTGCTAAGTACTTTGGCCAGCATTGCATACAGTTCAACAGCATGAAATACACAAGAATAAGAGTAAACTCTTAAGTTAAAATGGCAACGTCAACTACACGTAACTACAAGCAACAGTGGATGAGACATAACAAGAGAGCTATGAAACTGTCTACTCCTTCATCAGAGATTATGAACCTACATGACATAGTTTGGTCAGAAATATAGTATGATCTAACAGGGTTGGCTTCTATGGAGAACACAGGTACACACACACACACACACACACACACACACACACACACACACACACACACACACACACACACACACACACACACACAGCACACACACCTTCTGCTGGCTGGTGTGGTAGTCCATTTTGCCCTCCCACTCTCTCACTTGCTGAATCACTGATAACAGTGTTTGTTTTGTACTGGAGTGGGGCAGCATTATGGAAATAAATGCACACTATCCTGTACTGGTATTGGATATCAGGCAGATAACAGACTAAATTAAACCATTAGTATTTGAGAATGTCCTAATTTTGAAAAACAGTAGCATCTACTTGTTACTGATGGCAGACCAAGACTTCCAGTAGTCACATACATACAGTAACATACGTTCACTTTAAATGAATGCTGTTCAATTAAGGTTGTGTTCTCCTTGAAGTTTAATACCTGAAACGATATTATGGTGCACAGAGATACTGACATAAGAAACATACTGAACTCTAAGACTAGAAGAGGGGACTGAATGCTAAAAAGGCTAATGACGATAGAAGATGAACATCATGAACATCACAAGCAAACAGGAGAGGTTAGAGAGAGCTGACCTGTAGATTGGGAGTGGGAGTAGTAAATGAGAGATGGGTGAGAAAGGACAATAATGAGAGAGACAAGAGAGAGAAGAGAGTTCTGTGCCATCTGACTCAGCCAGGTCATCATGACAGTCTTACGCTTCCTGTTCCTTCACTTTGCCCATTTCACTTTATTATTTATTGGTGACTTATATAATACTAATATTGTTTACATTATTAAGTACAGGTGGTGTAAGCAATCGTCACTGCCGCTAGATGTCGCACTAGACCACCAACATCTCAGACCGAAACAAATGCTTCGTCGGCCACACCTCCGGCCTCCGGTTTGGCCACAAGCCCTTCCCCCCTCCCCTCACTTTCAAAGTCAGCAAAGTGTACGGAAGCCCAGTAAAACACTATTAAATGCACAATAAAGAGGCACGACTGAATGAAATTACCATGTGCGCAGGACAGCAAACAAAAACAATCTAGCTAGCCACAATCATTAGCCCACACTAGCATTGCCGTGATATGCTCCACAGCAAACCTGACTGTAAGCCAGCTAGCGATAGCAACATTTGCCGAACAAAATCAGTAGCAGCCACTTAGCTGATGTTATCATGCTTTCTGTAGCCAACACCAATTAAAACAGACATGTAACTTATGTACCAATCAAATTACTTACCCATGGAAAAGAAGGAAAGCCAGTCTAGAGACAAGCTGGAGCTCTTCAGCAGCATGTAAAGTTCTCCATCTCGGTAAAGTCAGACCAGTATTGGCTCCATGGTCGGACTGGGAAGAACTTCAGCCTTGGTCTTATCCGTGGAACCGCATGCAAGGATAACACAGAGCCGGTAAAGACTTTAAAAACTTTATGGATGTATTCACTGTCTACCAGCCGACCGGGAATTAAGCCGGTAGTCCCCATGACCAGTCTGTGCTCTGGTCTTATCTCTTTCTGTTTTGGAGTCCCTTTTAGCCAAAAAAAAATAAAGTAGTGAGGGCCAACAGTTTAACTGGAGGGAAATGCACTAACATCATAGACTTGACAAGCACACGTGTACACAAACAGTCATGCGGTACAGTCTATGGGTGACGGTCACTGCACCAAAACAAAGAACAGAGGAATTCAGATTACAAGATATACAGATCGGGTGTTCATTCTCTGCTCAGGATGTCATTACTCCACTATATCTGTGCATAGAAATTAGTTGTTTGCTGCTATATTATTGTTTAAAATATTGTTTACAGAGTTTTTCAGACATAAAAAAGAAAAGGAATGAAAAAATAACCTCAGTAGTAATAATTATAACAAAGATAATGTGAACCAGGCTAAATTAACAATATCACTGCCTGAGATGGGACAGGGTCAGCAATGCAGAAGTATTAAAGATCACGTGAAATGCACTAAATATTTACAGTGCATCAGTGTGTGTATTCATGTGTGTGTGAGGCAGAGAGCGTGTGTGCAATGGTGCATGTGGAAATGTGAGCATGTTACAAATTATGTCCATCTCTCTGTCATTCTGTTTCAACAGACAGAAAACGCTTTTGATTTAAAGTTTAATAAAGCATCAACAAAGACCATCTGTCTCCAAAAGTCCACACATCCCATTAAAATATCATTGGGAAAAAGTTAAATTACGCTACTGTTCTATCTCACAAAATCAAGTAAGGTATCAACTGGTGCTGTTCAAATTTGGCCAAATTTATGATGATTAAAATGACAGTGATTTATTTATAATACAGTTTCATGTCTTTTCCCTTTAAGTACTCTTTCTCTGGCATAGGAATGACTGTCAAATGATTGCTAGGAAGGTACTGAAGGGGCCACCAAAGCTGTCACATCTCAAACTGTGCTGTTAGCAGCTTCCTATACAAAGTTCTTCTTAATTACTGGATGATATATCTCCTATTTTTAATCTTGTATTACAATACTATTTCCTTCAAGCAAACAGCAGACTATCATCAGAGATGGAACTTGAATTCCCACAGTATTTCTTAGCTTGAGGTGGTGGTATGAGAAAGTGATTGTCTAAATGTCACCACTTTTTTGGCTGGTGGATAAAAAGCCCTGTTTCATGCTAATAATTAGCTCCCCTGCGTTACGTTAATAATAACCTGTAGATGTAAAACTGGTGGGTTTTCCTGAGGGATCTCTGCACAGTATAGGAAGTTACATTAACACCACAATCTCTGTTTATTTGCTTTAAAGTTGAAACAATGCAAGGGTCTGTGTTGCAGGACTTACTTTATCTTAAGGCCCTTTACATACCACTGGGCTTCCTGCCTAAAAAATATCTGAGGTATTTGTGGGAATGTGCTGTTGTTATACATTAACTAACTATCGCGAGTATCATGATTTTAAGGTTTTCATGACTCAAATGCAGATACAGACACAGAGCTGATACATTTCAAATGATTTATTAACAAGAGGCCTACAGGTAGAAGGGGGAAGGCAGGAGTCTACATCAATGAAGTAGTCCACAAAGGCAAATAAATCCAAAAATCCAAGCACAGGCAAAACGAAAACTGAAGCACAGAAACATCAGGGAAACTTAAAAGAGAAACTGACAAAGACACCTGGGGGACAGAGAGAAGATATACAAGGAAGGCTGGGTTAATAGGACAAAGGTGAAACACATTGGGGTGGGGCAGATAATCAATCAAATTTAACAACAATATTTTTTTTTTTTTACAAATGACATTGCAGATTAATGATATCATATTTAATAATTCGTACTCCTTGTGTTTGCTGCTTGTATTTAGTAAAGTTAATGTCTTGGTGTCTTAATCAGTAGGGACAAAAGCATGATAATGATGACTTTAACGCACAATGTGCATTAAAATGAAGTGATAAACAAACCTGGCAAGTTCCTGGCAAAAAAATTAAGTAAACGCAGCTCAAAACTTTACCAGTCAACGCTAAAAGCTTAACCTTTCCTTGTTATATTTTATACCTGCAGACAAATATGGATGAAGAGGCTGAAGAAAATGAATTATTAGTATTAAAGTATATATGAATAATGATTGGCAACAGCTGTCATACTGACCTATTCGTAATGTAATTTTACTAGGTCATAATTAAGGGAAATTATCTCGGAGTATGAGAAAAAGTTCAGGTGCTATTTGAGAATACAGAGGCATTAATGTCACAGAATGGAATGAATGGTATCCTTATTAGGAGAAACTTTTTTTTTTTTAATCTATTTAATGAGTATGAGCTTAAATGTCAATATAATTAAAGGGGCTATTTGTAAGTTTTCTCTGGCGCCAAACTTGGTTTCTTTCTGGGAGCGGTTGATGGTGATTGTTGCTTGACAAGAGCTTTGGCCATCGTTGCATTAAAGAGGACCTTTTATGGCCATTTTTAGTGTTCATCATTTCATTCTTGGTGTCAACTAAAATCGATTTACATGCTTTAATGTTCTGAAAAGACAGTATTTTTCTTCTTCTTTACATTTTATACTGTACCCTATTCCCCCTCTGCCTGAAACGCTCTGTTAGAGCTCAGGGCTCTTTAAGGCCCCTCTCCCCCTTCTGAAGCTGACCAATCAGAGCCCAGTGTGTGCTGATTGGTCAGCTTGCCAGCAACTACCCGAAACTCTTGTGTAAACAAACAATTGTGGCGACTTCGGTTCTGCCTTATCGGTTTGCACAAGAGTCTGATCCTTAACCAGAAGATGACAGATCCTATCCACCTTCACAAGCTGGACTGGGGCAGGAAAACAAATGTACCCACTGTCAGGCAGCCGGAGTGAGGGAAGAGGCAGAGATATGGAGAGTGCTGCGAATCAAGACACTGGACAGTCTGCAAAGTCTTCAGATGACAATATTCATAACATGGAATACTACAACACTCATGTGTGGACACTTCTGGACTAAAAGAATGTTAATAATGGAGGAACAGACAGACAGTCGACAGGTGTTGAGTCTCTACTGCTTCACCTCCTGCTGTTTTAGGTAGCAGGTAAATCTGAGTTAATTAAACTTTATTGTGCAAGTTGAAAAACAAACTGAGCGGTTATATTGTGGCCAATTTATTCGAGCTAACGAGGTATAGCATGTCAAAATTGACAAAGGTTTAAGCATATATATCTTTGCTATGCTGCTTCTTACTAACGTGATGAAGTCATAGTAAGGCGTTCAACATTGCGGATCCACAATGATAATGCTGACTGACAGGCTGTGAGTCTGAGTCCCCATTTGGCCACATTAAGTGTGAGCTACAGAAATTACCATTGTGCAAATAAAGCGTCTATCTGTGCGTGGTTTCTGAAGAAGTCCTCCTTGAAGGGCGAGCTCACACTATAATGTTTGGAGCATTGGAGAACTGTAGAAAATTAAGTTGATTTCTCCAGGTAAATGAGAACACAGTGTCTTTTCAGCATGGCTACAAAACTAAACAAAACTCTTCATTATAAGTAGTTATGTGCTGTGCCTTGTGTGGGGGTGTGCCAAGCTTGCAGGTGGGCAGCGCCAAGAGACATAATGACTCCAATAGGACCAGGAAGTAATGTCTGGACACCCAACTAGGCGTTTAATACAAAAGAGAAAATTGTGTTTTGCCCTGACAGAGTTACTCCCTTTGGTGTAAACTTTGAGCTTTGCGACTCTGTAGACCATTTACATGCACAAAAACCTATATAACACACTATAAGTGAGGAAAAACTCAGCAAAGCATAATAGGTCCCCTTAAGTACAAAGAGGTTATAGTACAACCTCAAAGCAGCGCTACATCTTCAGAGCAGATTGGAGGCTACAGTGAGTTGCTATCGGAAAGTGATGAGACAGGCCGGGGCTGGCTGGTTAGCATGCTAATTATAGCTGTGTGCCTTTCCAAATCATGTCTAATCAGCTGAATTTACCATTACAATCGAGGTGTAGAAAGGGTGTAGAAACATCTTGAAGATGATCAAAATAAATGAGAGGCATCTGATCTAGATTTCAAGTGTCATAGCAAAGGGTCTGAATACTTCTTTCAATGTGATATTTCAGTTTTTCCTTTTTAATAATTTGTAGAAATGTCTAAAATTTTGTTTTCACTTTGTCATTATTAGGTATTGAGTGTAGATTGATGAGGGAAAACCCCCCCC
>NW_019525510.1:604791-605679 GCF_002814215.2 Seriola lalandi dorsalis
AGGAAAACTTCTGCTCTCTCAAAAAGACAGGAACTGTTTTTACATAACATGTAAACTTTTCAAACTGTGAGCACTCAAAGGAGGAGTGCAAATCACTTTTTCTTCAAAGTTAGAGTGAAAGCGTCAGTTGGCTAGAGTGCGTGAAGCAGTAAAAAATAACCTTTATTTTTATTTTTAACTCGAGCTCACGGCCAAACCGTAATAAGGAGACAAATAATTCTTTCTGAAAATGTAGACATAGTTGTTGGGATTCATAAAATGTAACTTTGACAGGCAGGGTCTGCACAAAATTTAAACGGGGGTGCCGAGTCTGGCAGCAATACCTCTCTCACTCTCATTGAAACCTAATGTAATTGTCTTTTTTTTTTCAAAAGAATCTCACTCTGTCTTCGCACTGAGCTTCCTCAATCATTTTAAGGAATATCTGAATAAAATAGAGACTGTAGAAACTTCTGGCTTCAGTGTCTGGCACGGTCTTTTCAGTTTTTGAAAAGAAGTAACGGTTTTCTCAATTTGCAGTTGTTTGAAGCCATGTAGAAGTCAAATTCTGGGCAGATTTTCACATTGCCATGGCAACGGCAGCTCCTGACCTGTGTGCGTGCGTGCGCCTAGCAACCAGATAACTAACTCTCCAAGCTCTGCTAGCTTTACATTAGCCGCATGTTAGGTCTTAAATTACATTTAGTTAGGTCTTAAATATGTAAGTCCATTTACTGCTTCCTTCGTAGCTTTTTTTTTTGTTTTGTTGAAAGAGCGAATTAAGTTGTGACGGTCTCCACTGAGACAGAGGAGAGGAGAAGCTACTAGCCCTCTCCCGCTGTCACTTCTAGTCGCGTTGCTCTCCTCCCCAGTAATGTTAAATTTAGCACAGAAAAAAACATAATAGTG
>NW_019525510.1:605729-606356 GCF_002814215.2 Seriola lalandi dorsalis
GTATTGTGGTCTAGAGAACCCAAAATGTGAGGTCCACATATGTGGACGCCAGGTCCTAGGAGGTTAATATTAACTTTATGTTTTTTTTTGTTTTTTGCTGTTAGTTTTCTTTTCCTACTTGTAAGAAGCAGTCACTGACGATACAAACCACTGGCCCAGGGAGTTGGAGAAAAGTGGTAAACCACTGGTTTAGAGAGCAATGTAAAGACAAGTAGACATAGAAGACATAGAAGAGTGAGAGGAAGAGCGTAAGAGAGCATGTCCGTGTGTGTGTGTGTGTGTGTGTGTGTGTGTGTGTGTGTGTCTTTGTTTGTGTTTAATCAGCTGATATCTGTTAGAGGTAAGATATTTTGAGGTGCTCTTCGGATGCCTGCTGGATGAGGAGAGAAACATGTACAGTGCAGTTTGTTGATATGCTCTCTTCCACTCTTCTCTGCCATCTATCGCAGCATCATTTTGTTGAACTTACAAGACTATCCACATCAAAACCAATGGTCTCTGACTCTGAGTCAGAGCCATGTGTGATAAAACACAATATTTCATATTATCCTGATGGTTACAGACTGCATGACTGTGAGGTTTTCCCAAACCTATTTAGCAGTGCTGCTGTACCATCTTGTAATTTTA
>NW_019525510.1:606406-631705 GCF_002814215.2 Seriola lalandi dorsalis
TTTTTTTTTTTTTTTTTTTACAAGTGTGTCCCAGAGCTAAATGTCTCTCCAGCATGAAGAAGATTAACTCCAGGTCCCACAAGGTTTTCTGTTCCTGTGTAAAAGCAGCCATAATAGACAAAAGAGATCATATGACATTTTGATATTTGATACTCAGTTTGAACCATAGATTTTTACATGGTGTGTAACAGTAAAAACATTGACTTTAATGAACAAGATTTTGTTGTACCTACATCATAATCATAAAAAGTACAGCATGTTTAATAATTTGTTTCTTTTTTTTTTTTTTACAAATTCTCCATAAAAAATAGATTTCTGTACAAAAATTTTTTTTTTCTTTTGCACCTACTTCAAGTTCAGCAGCACATGATGATGGTGAGAGGTGACTGATGATAATGATGATTATGAATTATGATGCTTAAAACAATAATGATGATGGCAACTTCCTGGTAAGAACCTGCCATTATATCTCTGTGCCATTCAGGAGAACAAAATCGAAACAATATTTTTCGGTACACATTCACAAGCAACAAACAGCCATTTACTGCATGAGAATGCATCCTGTCATTGTAGCGTGATAACATAGCGTTAATATGTGTGGTGTCCCAATCTACAAGCTGCCATTTGCTGAAATGACAATTATTCATCCTTTGCACTGATAGGTGAAGCAGGGCTGCAGTGAACTCACCAGGTTGTAGATTTTCCTTAAAGCTCTAATTCTGAACTACAGCATGAGAAATTTGTCCTATCCAAATTACTGAGCAGAAGATGAAGTCCTGTCAAGGGCAAATGAACTGCAATGCTGAATATTTAATTCGATTACACTAAAAAGTGAAAACGAGAGCCGCAGTGTATGTGTATGGAAAGAGGACAAGGATTGTCCAATAATAGTACGAGCACACAGAAAGGTTGGATTTCCATCTGGCAACAAAATTCCATCACAGATAAAAATCCATCTACAGGTCGACATGGCTACTGAGCCACATATGAGCACATGCATGACACAGTTCCTACCCAAGTGAGACGACACTATCCCTATAGGAGAGGTTCAGCACTCACTCTGCAGGCCTCCGTGGGTGTGTTTGCACCAATGTATAAAATGAGTCACAGACCCCATCACGATGCAATTTAGATTACTACTACTACATCGAGATGTAATCTACACTAAGATGTAATCTAGAAGCTTGTCTGTGCCATGTGACACTGTGAAAAGGCAATGTGTGACATTTACAAATTTAGCTTTTTTTTTTTTTTTTTTTTAAGTGCACAGCAACCCAGTCCCTTTTGTTTCAAAGAGGACTGCTGACAATACCACTTTAGAGAAAGTGAGGGACAAATTTGGAACCCTCTACCCAAACTGTGAGAGCTGAAGAAGCAGAAACAACCTTGGCATTTTAAAATTTAGAGGGTTGTTTTATTTATTTTTTAATTGCAGTCAGCTGTCGCACATTTTAAATAAGGACTGCTGACAATTCCAAGTGAAGGACAGCTATAGACAGTTAAAAATGCCAAAAAAAAAGATCATTATCCAAAATGTTAAGGCATCTTAGAGAAGATATGCCATGTTTGGTTCAATAACACACATCTTGTTTTAAAAAGGTTGAGCAGTGACAGAGATTTCCTACATCTTGTGACAGAAATTAGGAGCTGTTCCAAACAAGACTTCATTACACCAGAAAGGGTCCTTTGTCATAAAATTAGATTCCGTTAAGATTTAAAATAAGTTGCTCCACAATTATGGCTTCAATAGATTGGTTGTCCAAAAACAGAGCTCTTATTTCACCTATTTATAGGTGAGATGAAACCTCATAGGCAGTAGACCTCATAGAGTGCTTTGTCTTTTACGTGATTCTCATTCCTTAGATTTTGATCATATGATCAAGAAAAGGAATTATCTCCAGCTATCAGGTCGACATCTCTCTCCTTCCAACTTTAAACTGGGCATATGAGAGATCTATTTTTATTTTTATTTTTGAAAATTAAAAAAATAGATCATATCTAATAAGAATATGTGATATTTCATTTGGTTGGTGCTTCCAACAATATAGGGGTATGTTCTCACTTTAACTTTCTGTGCACCTTCACCATGACTCAGCAAATAATAGTCTTTCTGTAAGAGCCCAGATAGAATCAAGGAAATGAAACATACTTTCACCCAGAAAACTAATCCTCATCTCTAAACACATTGCGCTTGTACCCTGGCAACCTTTTGTATAAACATAAGCAAATACTTAACTGACATGGACAGTATTTGAATGGGGCAAAGTTAGGTCTATGTTGATCTAATAAAACCACACCCTCCAATGTTTGACTATACAAAGGAAAAAAGAAACAGGCTTCAAAGTGGCAGATGACATCTGCCACTACACAGCTGGTTACCGGGGAAACACTGAAGGGTTACTTGGGGGAAAGTCAAACTTAAAATGGAAGTTTTTCTGTGCTGGCAGTCATAACATTGAGCTCATCTGGCATCTGTGTGAGCTTACAGAAACAGCAAAATCATTTTGGAGCTCTGCTGTAAGCTTGATGGCCTATACATGGCCTATAAACCACAAGCTTTAAGGTTCTGCACAAATATTTGCTGTGTATTTGACTGAGTTTCTGTAGATAGACAAGATTTGAAATCTTACCTCTCTTGTACCTTTCTGATCTTTACGTGCCAGAATAAACAGGAGTGTAATTTTTTTGTTCAGGCACAGTGGGATATCAGATCTGTGTCATTAATTGTTAAAAATTAGCCCTTTTATTATGCGTGCGGGAAACCTTACAGCCTCTCATTTTCAGGCTCTATTATGCACTCTTGACTCCATAGGAAGTCTCAACTGAATTAATTAAATCAATTAAAATAGAGGCACTGGGAGCACTCCAGCAATAATAACAGAGAATGTCTTGTTTACCCCTGTGAAGACATTTTGAATGTCTGTCTTGTTGCGCTCTTTAACTATTGCCAGTATTTTAGCTACTACACACATCTGCATATCTATACTTTGTCTCACACTGGTGTACATGTTTGTGGCTGTCCAACCCTGTTGGGTTGTGCCCCAACCCTGAAGCAGAGACTGTGAATGACAGACTGACAACAGACATAATAATACAAACAATATCCTGTAGTCATGCTTCCAAATATAATCACCATTGTTTCAGGACATTTCATTTGCAGCATTGGGGTCTGGCGTAGAGTCATTTTCAATTAAATGAACTGAAAATGTAAATAGCAACTGGAGGTTACTTGTTGATTCATTCTTACTTATTTCAAAATAAGTTGATGTGACAACTTTCTCATGCCAAATGTTTTTCAGTAATTAAGTTCTGGGGAAAATCCACTCTCTGATTTCAGTGTATTGAGTCTTAGCCTGGAGTACAACACTATAAGATGTGTTTTAAAATAAAAATATAAAAAATAATAATTTCATCAGTTGTACATTTTAATTATCTGACTCGCATACATTCTACTTACCATTTGATATTGTATGTGTAAATGAATGGATTTGTGATGTATTGTTTGTAAGTTTATGACAGTGATGGAGGTTGAATGACTGAAAACATGGGAACCGTAGAGGAAAATTCAATTGGACAACAAAAATCATGCAATTAAAGCAAATGCCTGAGGTGTAAACCTAATGCCAGAATGCTATGCGTGGAGTGTGAAACAAACAGGTAAACGGGCCTGAAGACACTGAAAGACACACACTGATAGCAGTTACATCTGTGATCTAAACCAAGTGCAGCATCTTTCGAAAAAAAAAATATTTTGAGAGAACACTGCGAGAAATAACAAGCTTGGCAAGTGATTTGGAACTAGCCAATTATCTCGGATCCTGCAGACTCATGGGTGTTAGCACGACATTTTGACTCAAAATACCAGGAAATAAGCGGAAAGAGAGGTCACACTCGCTAAGCTTGTGTATTTGTTGCAGTGAGGTTCCAGCATTGATAAACAGGGTGTAACTTACTCTCTGCACACGAGGTATTTCTCAAACAATGGATGGGCTCAGGGAGCGGTAAGTGTCAACAACAATAATTGTGCATGTTGTTTACACACTGTATCTGTTTGTCCACTGCCTTAAATGACCAACTCTTAAACAGGTCACGCATGCACTGTGCGCTCTTTAAAAAGGTGTGTTGAAATATGATCATGTGCATCAGATATGCAAAATGTGTTGAAAGATGATGCATGGAAATGTGAGTAGTACGGAACATTGACAACACACCTTTTTAAAGAGTAAGAGAAACAGTCACATGTTGTTTCTGAAAACTTATACTGTCTGTTACTACAAGTCATTCACTGAGAAAAATAAGTCCACATTGAGTTACTGTTTATTCTTTGTGTGAAGTATCTCAAACTGTGTACTATTTAGTTTACCATAGGAGTGGAGTAATCTCAGAGAATGATGGCGTTTAATGCCTGTAAATAAAAGTATGTGTGCGGCAACAGTGTTTCAGTGGGACCATATATAATGACATATTATAGCAGTAACAGTAATCAGTATGAGCTTTCAGAAGCAGCCATTGCTCTAAAAATGGCTAAAAATGAGTGTGGTGCCATTATGTGACACTAGAAGCTCAGAGGTCCACAGGTAAACTGATCCCAACTTTCTGGTTGGCTAGCATGTTGTCATGGCAACGGAATAAACAACGGTATAGCATGTGGTCACACCTTCTGCTAACAGGGAGTGTGAAATATAAATGTGTATATACAAACACTCTGTAACCCTGTATTTAGTTGTTTTGTCATCTTTTTAAAGATAGAAGTTTTTGAATAAAATTCTCTTTTTCGAATGACTCATTTTTCAAACCCATTTCAGACCCGAAAAATTATTCATTTTTTCATAACCCAGTCAGAAAAACACACTAGTGCAAAATTTGTGCGGTTTAAGAGTTTATATAAAGTTTATATTATGGGGTCCCCAGCAGCAGTGGTTTGGGAAGTCCCATGGGGCCACTGGGTTTTTGAACATAAGAGTCTGTTCATCAATATCTTCACTGAAGAAAAATGCCAGAAGAGACAACTGGAGACAACTATTTGTCTCTGTTTCCATAGCAACCCGTCCTTGTCTCTTTTTTCCAGCCCGACTGACAGAGATATCTATCTGTCCATTCGTCTGTCTACTTTCTGTCAGTCAACCGGTCTGTCTGTTAATCTGTTCATCTGTGTCTGATTTTGTGTCTGGAGAGTATACTGTAGAAAAAAAATCAGTCATCACTTGACTGAGTGATAATCCCGACCAAAGTTACGAGAAGACAAATCATTTCCTGGATCTGGCCACAGCTGATTGCAGCAGTCGAAGATCTTGACAGCTTATTGCCTCCAGGCTTCCCCACAGAATCCTGGCCAAGAACAAGACTCAGTTGTCTGACTCTTTGATTGTGTTAGACAGGCCACTGGAAACCAGTGCATTGTGTACACCAGCCTGGCAACTGAAATATCTGGTTTTCTGCTTCAGCACAGTCTGCCTAGTGCTAGTGTGGAACATTGTGTATGTGACTCTGTAGAATATTTTTTAAAATGCCCAAAACTCATTTAGGACACCTTCACAAGTTCTAGTTCTAGTTCTACTAAACCTGGGAAAAATAGCATTTGCAAATTCTTAATTTGGTATGTTTTAGCCTCACTGTTTCCATATACTGTAGACACTGTCATAAAAGGCTATGCAGCAAGTGGCAGAGGGTAAAGACAATGACAGGAACCTTTTTCAAAGTCCATTATTAATTCACAACTAAACTTACCAAACTCTGTGATTGTCCTGCTATATTAAACCCTATATTAACCCATTCAGTTCTTCAAGCAGGCTAAAACATTTCAAACTTATCTGCAACTGTTATTTGAACCTGTTGTGTGTAGTCCACCACTTGTAGTACTAATCTAATACTAGCATCCAGTACTGAATAAGAGTATCATTTTCTTTAAAGGAATTGGTCTGGTTGAACTTGTCATTGCATTGCCTGAATTTGTTTGCGAGCTTTACAGCAGCCTGTATAATCAATATCAGATTCCACCAAAACAGACTGTGTAAGCTGCCATTACATCAGAGTCCAGTCCTGTCAAGTCCAGTATGATGGAAGTCCAGAGGGAGGTTTTGGTCCAGCACCAGTGATGGTTTTTGTGTTGACATATACGAATTGTCCAATTACTATTCATTGTCTGGATGGGAGCTGTGGGGTGGAATAGTCTATGTGCTTCCCTTGAGGGCAGAGCATCACATCGGTCAAACCCATGTGATTGCCTACAGCAAGGGGAGTTCGTAAGCCTATACCACTGTGCAAATTTGGCATGGGGGTATGAAGTTAGGTTGGGGTAAACCACTACTCACGTTGCAGGCGTGTTCCAGGGCCATATGACACTGGTCATACAAAGCCCTTTCCATAGGGAGGTTGGGTCAAATTTTGCTGTCAGTCAGCTGACACTGGATGAGCACTTTTCAATTAGGGTTGATGTACCATCTTTCTCTGATTTTCCTTGGTGTTTGAATTGCATTGAATTCTGGTCCCAGCTCTGATCTCCTGAACAACAGACTTCATCTTACTTGATGATGTCATTGTCTTCTCCCTTGTTGATTGGTTCCAACTTATTTAGCTCTTTCAGACTATAAGGAGAGGTGGATGATACCATTGTTCAGGTAGGAGGTGGAGCAGAGCTGCGTTACTGTGCAGATTATGCCGACAGAGGACCAGCATGCTGCAACACAGACTGCTCACGACGACGAGTCCAAATCATAAGTTTGTTCTTTCATTTTTGTTCGGTTAAACCACACCACAAACTGCAACATCGAGGTTGGACCGAACCACTGTATAGTGGCAGGTTTGCTGGACTATACCACAGTGCAGACTGTATTGAGTGTGGTGTCGAATCGAACTGCCTTAGCCTCAGTGGGCTTCATATTGGTGTCATACATTGGGTTTTCAAATGATGCCTGACCGTTGGAGCTTTCATGGCCAACATAGCCATTGAACTGGACCTTGGGACGTGTCCTGAAAAACATAAAGAGAAGGAAGTAACATCTTGTTAATGACAAAATCTTGGTCTCAGAAACATATCTTTGCAAAATTGTATTTAATATTTGGAAAAAAAATATGAGTTAAAAGTGCACAGGCCTCTGAAACCCAAAGTAAACCACACACTCATTATAGGAAAGCAAAGTAAAATTGCCAAAATTTGCTGGTGTTTTAATATACAACGTGTATGAGTGGTCACCGAAGACACACAGTGAAAAAAATTACAAGGTTAGTCACACTTATATTGCAGTGACACTGACTACAAGTGAAAGTGTACCCCTGTGCTGATCCCAGTGCAGCTCTATGCAGCTTTTAGATCAATGATTTTGTCTTCCATCACATACACTGTATGGTTGAGTCTCACAGCTCTCACCAGCTCTCAAACATAAAATCACAGGCAGTCATTTCCAACAAACAAGCTCAAATCTGCCAGATGTGGGTTTGTGGGATGTATGGTATTTGCCTGGTAGAAAACAGTGATGAGCTCTAGTGAATCAGGGACTGATGAAAAAATTCAGCTCCAACAGATCTAGATGCTTTTCTCAGGAGTTGGTGAATCAAACCAGAGCCAAAAGGCCAGGGCATATTAGATTACACTTGTCAAGTGGCCAGAAACATGACTCTAATGAGATGCTCATGTTGCTCTGTATCTGTTGGATTTCGTATGTGTCTATGAGTTTCTTTGGAAGCCTGGTGTCCCTAACTGTTTGAAAAAAAAAAACCCATGAAGCTATAAGACAAAACAGTTCAGTTCACTGCAAGATAGAGGGACTTATTTGACGTCAATGTGAAAATGTGTTTCTTTTTCCTAGCTGTGAAATGTTTAAACATTTTTTAAAATGAGACAGACCACATATACAATGTTGTAAGTGTCATTTTCATGTCCTGTTCAACATCACTGATTTACAAAGCACATGTGCTTGATGTCTTGTTAGACACGTTGAGATTAAAGGAGCAAATTTAGCAAGAGCTAAGGTTTCTTGTAAAAAAAATCTCCAAATTGCTATGAAATTTACGGCCGGAGTGAGGACATGAACCATAACAACTGCCTGGTTCAGTGGTTCAGCTGCCCAGTACCCATCTGCTGCTCTCATGCGAGTGTGTCTGCATGCAACCTGCCATCATCCTGAAAATGGTTGCCAATGGTTTTAGTTCAAAAGAATATATTATTCCTCAATCTGCCTGAATAAGGATTTTAAGAAACTTACTGTAGAGGGTTCAAACAGATCCACGGTGAAATATGACAACCCCCTCCTAATTTGTCTGTTTGTCACAGATTACATTTTTGGATAATCAGGCCCTATAATCCAGTTAGATATAATCACTTACTCCCAAACCCTGTGGAATTATTAGTAGGGAGGAGTGCTGCAGCTGAAACGCTGTTTGACTCTGACCTCATTAAGAGTGTGTATATATATATATATATATATATATATGTGTGTGTGTGTGTGTGTGTGTGTGTGTGTGTGTGTGTGTGTGTGTGTGCGTGCGCAATGGTAGAAATCCAACCCTGGGGAGCCACTAAGCCTACCCTACATGCTCAACCCATTACTTTACAAAACTGCACACACACCAACACACACCGCAGACCCCCCTGCGTGGCAGTAGTTCAAATCGCTACACTGGCTTCTGGTTGTGACTGTAGGTGCAATAGTTTAATTTTATTGGTAGAATGAAAAACAGCACACATAATTGCTTTGACAGTATTATAGATACTGTACAGACACACGGGCCAAAGCAGGAAGAAACTGCAGTGTACACACTCACACCTTGCTGTTGGTTTCTCATCTAAGCTATAACATCGCTATGTGAAGAAATAATTTCTCTTTCTGCTGGCTTTCCTTTGTGCTGGCTTGCGTTATGTTATGTTAGCAATATTACCTTTACCATACAGCTACTATTAAGTCAGGATCAAACTAATTTTCGGGTTGTATAACAGTTGGACATAATAATAAAAAAGCAACAGCAAACTGAAGTATACATCACTTGCTTTGATTAAACCAGTTTACAGCAGGTCAAATATTTATTCTTGATGGCATCATGCTGACAAAGAGATGACAATGAGATCAAAGACAAAATAAAATGTCCTCCATCTAGCTTGTAATGATTGCTGTTTTAACACAGTAGGGCTGCACTTCTTTTGAATGAAATCAAAATGATATGATATAAACGTCACCCCAGTTACCTTTAGCTGATGTAAGGTGTCTCCTGCCATTTCCCACAAAATGAATATTCACTTTAGTTTACAAGTGTTAGTTTTTCTTTACAGTGATAAAACATTCAGTTTAAATTTGTCTAATTGTGCAGCCTTACTAAACAGCATGAGAAAAATCTAAAAATTAAAAACAAGAGATGAAAAGTTTGGCAGAGGATGTGGCGGCGGGCGGAGGTCTGGTTGCTGTTTGAAACCAGATGAATGACAAGTGTCAGTCTTACCTGCCGCCAGGCCCCCAGGTGTCTTTTGGTCTCTCATTGTCATCTGTGTCAGCAGACAATGTCCTGCATACAACCATCAGCTTTAATATACATCAACTAGCATCGCACACTGCTAACTGGCAAGCAGGCTGTGTAACAAAGTGTAAAGTAATGTAATGATAAGAGTTACTAATCTACTAGCCACATCAGCTATCACGTTTCACATCTTCTAACACATCTTGTGTAAGTCTGCATGGCCCTGTATACAGCAGTCACCATCTTAGCATTTACAGGATTTACCATACTAAGTAGTTACAAGTACATAGCAAAGTACATTACTGTCTGTATTTCCTCAATAACATTAATAGGTCAGGACACTAAAAGGCTCACTACAGATAAAGTACTGTAAGATACAGCTACGATAAATGACAAGCCAATGGGTTAACATATAATAATGACTATTGTTAGACAAGTGAGATGACTTTGTAAAATTTTGATGTGATGAAGTACAGAACATCGCTTAGATGAATAATGTGACACAGGAAACAATAATGACATTTTACCCTCAATATAGTTCAGAATTATCTTGCATCTTAAGGCTTTTTAAATCTTTTGTGAACTTTCTAGGAGCAATAATTAATATCTTGGGTCAATCAGATTAAACCATAAGGCTGTGTTTGGAGTATTAAAGCTATGATTAAGTTTTCAAATGTGTCTCTCTAAACCAGCCTGTCCTTTCAAAAATAAAAATAAAAAAATAAACTCATACTTATTTTACATCTCATAGACATCTGAATTCACATCAGAATACAATTTTCAGTGTCAATAAAGCAGATTGGTACTGGGTTAGATTCAGGGGTGATGCTAAAAAATAAGTTTTTGTCATGTAAGTGGGATCTTTATAGGAGGTACCCATCCAGTCAAGCATGGGTTAAATGAGCAAAAATGAAAAAGATGTTGAACACCTTTAGGCATCATATTTCAGGATAATGTCTAACTTTACAAATATCATTGTCCTTCTAAAAACTACGGCATATTATCATCCATAAATTATTACAGAGATTTCACTATATTTTACAATATCTGACCTGCAGTTCTGCATAATAATATAAACTGATGTATATTTGACTTGTTACTCTGTATGGTTTTCTTGTAATACAGGTGAACTGGCCTGTGAAGAAACTGCCAGGATGTCTTGTCTGGGTGATGCAATGCAACACCTCCTGCTGATAACTTATCCTGCCTAATTGTGTGTGCTGCCCCAGGGCTGCGTCTACACCTCTGGTCACCAGAAAAATACTAAGGGTATGACACGTTTTGTGGAAGGAAAATGTAAAAAAGATGATAAACTGTTGTATAAGATTACAATGTTGTGTTAGTTCTTTGTATAGTGTAACGAATGTCCTTACATTCAAGGAATTAAAAAAAAAAATTAACTTTTCAACAACAGCTGTTTCTCCATGTACTTTGGATTTATGAACTCTTTTTGTTGTGTTGTGATTTATTTGTGTTTCTCTTTTCTCTGAGTATAACCTAATACCCACATAAACCTATCACTTCAAAATGCCTCAAGTGTAGCTACAACTGAAAAAAATTCACCTATGTAAAATAAACTGATAGATAAATAAGAAACTGCACATCAGTACTCATATTTATCAAGCATCTCAGAAACAGAGAAATTGCTCTGCAGGACAAAATAATGTATGTCACTAAAAGTTTGTTGGGACTGATTTCTGACTGACTTTGAGAAACTTGCATAAATACAGGATCATGTTTAGGTGTCAGTTCCTCTGAATGAAAGTTCCCCCCATTCAGACTAATATTTAACTTTTGTTGAAATGAATGAAATAATTATCAGCAATAAGCAAATAATTAATCATTCTAGATGAATATTTCTTTATCTTTATTCATCAGGTGAACCTGTTAAGAGACAGACTGATCAAGATGTTAATTATGTTTGTTGTATGTTTTTCTTTTTTCATTTACTACTTTTATATTACTTTTGATTGAGGGCATCAAACTTGCAAATTTCTAATAGCAGACAAAGCAGGAAGGCAAATGGCTGTTTTGTATTCTGCTCTGCAGGTTGTCTTCTGTGATGGATTTACATTGAGGCTAGAGCTTACCTGTGCTTGTAGAGGTAGAAGGCAAATCCAGACAGGATGAGGGCAAAGAAAGGAACTAAGATGGCTGCTGCCACAGAGCTGCTGTTTGTGTAGGGGTTGGATGGGTCCATTGCTATGGTTACAGGGCCTGGGGATACAGACACAGAAAAGCCCACACTTGCATGAATACACACACATAAACACCCTTTTGTGCACGTGTAATGCCTTTTGCATTCTTTTATTCTGAATACTTGACCTCTGCTTCTGATGTTTACTCAGTCTGAAATTTAATTTATTTCACACTATCTTGACAAAAACATTTCTTCAATTTCACTGAATATTTTAGTGTTTCCACAGTGTCCCACTTTCAGGATGCTTCACAGGGAAATGAAGTCTGTATTGTTTGTTGTGGCTGGTATTGGTGCTGATGTTACAGACGGACCTACCTTGCCTCGTCAGATGGAACTTGCCAAAATCTTTACTGTGAATATGCCCCTGGTAAACAAAAGTCTTCTGGTCTGATTCTGCAGTAACCTGAAAAACAAGCATGCAGTTGAATATGAGCACTTTGGACAGACAGTAGGAGATACTGTATATATTTCCTTTCCGTCTCTAGAAAGGTCTTTCTTATTTTGCTAGGAAAATGGTGCTGAATTTTATTCAAACTGTCAAAAAGTGGCTTACGGATCAAAAACAGGATGGATGAGACAGGTGTGATTATAGGGTGAAAATATTTTAAGAACCGACAGGTGAATATGTAATTGCCTTCCTGTACAGTTGACTACAGATGGATGACAACATCAAGCTAACAGTAATCAGCTTAATGTTGTCATCCTTAAGATTTACAGTGGAAGTAAATTCTTAGTAAGAGGTAAGTTCAGTTCTTAGCCAGCAAATGTTATTTTTGTATAAAGTAGTCATTCAGTGTGTTGCTTGGTTTAATTTAGACCTGAAACACTAAATGCATTCATTTGGTAAACTCAATAAATAATTTTAGTTTTTTATTGTTTTTAGGATTTTACATTTTGCTGTATATATTTGAATGCCGAGCCTCACCCTGTCCTCTCCCCTCATCATCAGTACAGTATCCCTCCACCTCCTGCACTCTGGCCTCTCTTTGGTCTCCAACTTTCTCTTGCTTGGGGATTGAAGGAGCAATGTTTTACCCCCAACAAAACAATCAAAATTTCATCTTCTAACTGTGAAAAGATTGTTTTTCAGGAATCACACAACTTGGACTTGGCCATTATCAGCCTGACTCTTGTCCTCTTTCACTCTTTCTGTCATTCGCAACATGATAAATTGGCTATCTATATGTCTCCTTCCTCCTTCCTTCCACCTTACATCCTATTTTCCTCCATTCCTGCCTGCTACTATCTTTACAATCTACCCACTAGGCTCCTGTGTGCCTCCTTCTCTTGTCCTCTCTGTCAACAAGTCAAACAGGATCAGATTTTTAATCCATTCCTCAGTTATAAAAATGATCTGCGAAAGCCCCAACTTCGAACAGCATATCAAACAGAGTAAAAAATCTACATGGAACATCTCACAAAGCTGACTCACATTCTATACTTTTCGTTTTTCTCCATCTTTCTAGACACAGATGCAATATTATAATGTGGCTGATTGAATTCACTCAGTTTAAAGAGAGAAAACACAATTTCTGAGAACTGATGAATGCGCAGAGCAAATGTGTAGTAATTCATCAATATCCAGATTAGTGGCTACATGCTCAACCTATTTCTTGGCCGAACCTAGTAACTTCATGGAGTCTGCCAACCTCATGGTGAAAACAAGGCTGTGTCTGAAATCACTCTCTCCTTCTCTCCTTTACTACTGCTTGTATGACAGACACACAGTAGCCCACTCTATAGTGAGCAGTAAAGTTTCAGACACTTATAAATCATCACTTTGTGTCATCACTGAAAGGGGCGGCATTGCACTAAAAAGCGCAACGCATTCCATTGTGGGATTGTTAGCAGAAAGTAGTGCACGTGCAAATGGATTCTACTTTTTTATTCCTTGCAAAAGTTAAGGACACTACATTGTGCATAAATAATTAATAGTGCATTGAATAATTAAGCAAAATGATCTTAATTAGTGGATGTTAGTGCTGGTAGGAGGATTTTGTTTAATCTTTGGTCAGATGTGCTGTTTCTGGTTTCCATGCTGAGCTCAGCTAACTTTCTCCTGGCTTTAGCTTCATCTGTATGGTATAGACATACATGCTGTATTGTATTGTATTGTATCTTCTCATGTAATACTTGGTAAAAAAGCAAATAAGCTATTCCTTTCCTTACATGTCTCCTCACAGTTGAGTGGGTGAGGTCAGACGCTACATTACTATTTTTCTGCAGTCTATAAATAATAGGAATAGATATAGTTGTTGGGAAATCTGTTCTGCTGTGTCCAATGGATAGAAAAAATCACCCCAGATGACAGATGGCAATTAGATAGTAGGAGATAAACCTCCATTCTTTATAATGGCCAACTTTGCAAAGCATTAACTATTGGATGTCTTCATTTTGTACTACATTCTACTATTTATAAAAGAGCTAAAGAAAGTAAATATTGTGGACTGGCAAACGTGATAGCACTTTCAGTCTATTGTATGTATAGCAACAAATGTGTGTAGCGTAGAAATGTAATTATCAACTTCACCTAATGGTGAGAATTTTATGCAATAACTTATTTCTTAAACCTTCGATAAGGAGATGGAAACAACAGCATCATTCCTCAACTTTGAAAGATGTTAATTAGACTTGTATTTCAAAATCTGCATTGCATAATGTGACTGAGGATTTCCCATCCAGCGTGGTGGACCGTACAATATCACTGTTACAGAACACGGAAGGGCAACAATTCAGTATTATCATTTATCGAGTTCAATGATACATTCATATCTTGTTTTTATAATTCTGTTGTCCAGAAATATACACATTAATATAGTGATATTGATTGTGATTATCATTAAAGGGATGAGTAAAACCTCTGTTCACTTTAAAATGCTTCACATGTAAAAATAAGAGGTTTGTCTTACATATCCATCCATCGCCCAGTTGTCATTTTTAAACTTGCTGTAGTAATGCTCTGTTGGCCCCTTCACCTGGTAGACTTTCAACAGCAGCTGGTTTTCCTCTGACTTATAGGTACCTAAATAGAAACAGAGTCAGATTAGTGCCTGATCCTGGTACAGTATCAATAACAGCCAGTTAAGTTCTAAATGGTGTTGGCACTTGGCAGGAAAAAGAGGAAGACATTGAGCTAAAGGAACCATGGGAGGCTGACAAACAGTAAGACAGACAGACTGGGTGGTAAGCAAACCGACAGACAGGCTGAGTGACAAACGGAGAAAAGGAGACACATTGACATTTTGAATTATCGTACTCTATTTCCTCCACCAAGTACCTGACACATTACTGGGGAAAAAGTGACATTTACCCTTCAGCTACATGTCACTACTTGGTTAAGTATAGTACCAATACAGAACTGTTGCTGTTCTATATGACAAGTCCATGTAAAAGAAATATCACAGATTTAAAATGAAATCATTATACGATGGCAGGCCTCGTCTCCCACCTGCAGAAGATCTTCTATGACCCTGGGTTCAAGCTGAACTATTGATTGTGAAATGTCATTGTGAAATGTCAAAACATTCATGAGTGTCAATGGTAGAGTCAGATGGTTTTTCTCAGCTGCTTAAAGATTATTCTGAAGGTTTACATTCGAGAGTGCAGATTTACCTGCTTTGTTAACCTGCCAGTCATCTTCATGCAATATTCTCTATGTATTTTACAGTATATACAGATAAACAATACTTCTGGGGCACTGGGGAACTGCTATGTGATGTTGTTCAGGTAGTAATTTGGCCCATTAGACTGGTGTGATTCTGCAGATGTACTGGAGTAGAGGGGCCCTGGCACACAACTTGTTCCCACCAGTGCCCCTGCATGTTTTATTATTTAAGATATTAATGACCTGTTTCTATTCTCCTTATGCTCTGCAGCTCTTGCACCAAACCATTTTCTGCCTTGCAGACTGTGAATGTTTATAAAAAACTTGAATATACTTATGTGCACTGCGCCACTTTCAATCTGCACATCAGTGATGCCTTTTTGATAAGTGTGAATGAAAGCTGGATCTTTATTAACCTGCTGTGCATTTACACCTACGAGAGTGCTTCCACTCGTGTTATTTACACTGCATTTAAAGTCTGCAAATCTTAAACCTCTGGGATGTAATTTCTATTTTTTCCTCAGTGAAAAAAAGGTGGTGTTGCAACATCACATTTTCATTCATTTTAGTGCCACATGAAACAAAATATTTTCTAACCATTTTCAATATGCTCTTATCTTTTTCTGGGTCATTTCTATTTCACATACATTTTATGACCTCTAACAATTAAGAGAGGAATTGTTGGTGAAAGTTTAATCAGAGAAAATAAAACTCAAAAAATCGGTTTATTGGATCAGTTTTATGGATCCATGTTTTTCAAGCTTTAAACAATTTAAATAACATAATAATAGTTCAGAGTAAAATTATTTAGTGACTCTGAATAATAACTTTAAATAATAGTAGTGTTTCCCTTGATTTTACCTGACAGTCTGATTGACACTCCGCTGGTCTCCAGTAATGTGACGTTAACTCTGCCGCTGGTTGCATTGAACCCAGTAACTGTAAATGTGGTGGGCTGTCTCTTCCCTAGGTACTCGTAGAAACCACTCCATTCAGAGTTTGGAGAGAACACATCCACTGGAACTGTGATTAAAAAAGGGGAAAAGAAATCAACAGCAGCATTAGTGGCAGATAACTTTACCCAGCTACAGCTTACAGGTCATAAATAGAGATGTTAGACATAAAAAGGTCAGGGTTAAGATTACCTTTTGTTTGTGTTTGTTAAAACACAGACAAAACATATTTACCTCTGGTTCCTTCATAACTGACTGCTGCAGTGGGTTTGTGTCTGGATATCTGAATCACACACTTAAAACTATGACTAATTCAAAACTCAGCTGCTTCAGTATTCTTGCAAAGATCTCACAACTTTGGTCTTTTTCTCTGGTGTTAGTCTCTCTCCACTGGCTCCTTCTAAATGCCTATATTGATTATCAAATCCTACCTCAAACTTACAAGGTATCACATGGTATTGCGCCTGAACTCTTACTTGGTCTGTATCTAACTGGACCTCTGTACACAGGATAATTGACTGTCAAAATATAAATCTGAAACAAGACTGTTTATCCAGACAGAAGAACACTGACTACAACCTCCTACCTCAGTAGCAAGTCCTCTCTGGGACACACTTTGTAAAAATCTTGTTTATTGAAAAACAATATAATGAACTCAGTTTGAAATGCTGTAAGAACAAGCTGTCAAGGAACGTGTAAGTTCATAGAGAATATTTAATGTACATCTGTGGTGCATGTACTACTGTGTGTGTTTGTGTGTTGTAGTTGTTTATTCTGCATACCACGAATCTTGTTCTTCTGGACATCTGATTCTCCTCTGCCTTTGGGATTGACTTTCACTCCAACTAAAATGTAAAACAGCATTAAATTTAGTTTAGCTCACTTGACAGTTAAAGGCTTTTTTGACAATACATTTGGTATAGACAGGATTGGGAATAGATGACTGATTTAATATGTGACAGGACTGAGAAAACTAAGACCAAGAAAACTATTTATTAATGTCAATTACAATGACATCGGTAACTTGTGGGTATTCCACAGACAAAAAGGATCCTGTCTGGTTATAAATCTTATTGTTTTCTTGTCATCACATCACAGTATTCACAGCCATCAACTCCTTGTCTTTGAGACTAGATAGCGCCACAAGTATGTGATAAAAAAACAAAAACAATGTCACACTAACATTCATAGTACTCCTGAGGCTGATTTATGAAAGCATAGCAATAATATCAGGGTGATAATCTGTACTTATCTTAAACCATATGGGATTATGACATCCAGTTTGTATTTTAGACTCAACATCAGCCCATTTTACAGAAGCAAGTGCATCTTTAAGATAGGATCTGAATACCTTTACAGAGCGGGGGTTTGCCCGACCATCTCCCATCACTTTTGCAGGTTCTGTGCTCTGATCCCCCGGCCAGATAGAAACCGCCTTGACAGGTGTAGATCAGCGTATAACCCAAGGTAGGCAAGTCCATAGATCGAATGTCTACATTACTGGGGGTCTCCGGCTGTCTGCATGAATGGGCTGAGTGAGGAGGAGAATAATCAATTCACTGACATTAATGACTTAACTAGACTAAGACAGCAGAAGGTTTCTCTCTGTGAAACAAAATTGAGAGTACAAAATACAAGCTACAACATAAACCTCAACCGTGACAACAAAACAGAGCGACTAAATTAACATCAGTTTTTTACTACTATGATGAGGACAGCTAATAGATGTACACAGACATGGTATTTTCTTACCTATGCACTCAGGTTGAGTTCCACTCCAGGTTAGATTTTCTAGGCACGTTCTTGTGGTGGAACCAAGGATGTGGTAGTTTTTGCGGCACTTGAAGGAAATCTTACTTCCAACCTACATTACATGAAAGCACAATATAAAAATCTATTAATTTACTGTTAACACCACACACAGCAGCATGGGCTAGCTGTCATTTAACTTGAAGAAATGTCTTACTGTCAAAATAAGTAACTGTGAATTAATGTCTTACCTCACTGCTAATTCAAACAAAACAAGAAAAAAAAGATACCCATTTTTATCATTTTGTCTCTTTCAGTGGATTTAATCCTTAAATTTATTAAATAATTTAAATAACATTGTTACTCCTGCATCACATGCGGTGCCTGTTGTTTCTAATGACGGTAGTAACCATAATTTCCTCTCTTTGTAGAGATGTCAGGGGAAATATGACGTGGACAATATCCAATTATGCCTTCGCAAATTGAAGGATTTGCATGTTTGCTCAAATTCCATTGAGGATTTGATGGCTAATATATTCCATCAACAGGTTTTTATCAGTGAGCCTAGTCCTTAAGACAAAAGAAAATATTACCTGTCATTCGTAACGTCTAACCTTAGAGATCTGGGAGTAATTTTTGACCAGGTCTTTATATTTGACCTGCATGTTGAGTGTTTGGATTGGCTCTTGATTTTTTCAGCCAAGGGCCTTTGCAAACCTCACGCTCATTGTATCTCAGAAGGAGATTAATATTTATGCATTTATTCATCCTGCTTGCATAATTGCAAATCATTTTGTACTTTGTACTACAGTACATCCTTGAATCATGTAACAGTGTCAGAATACTGCTGCTGTTCTCAGATCTCATATCCTTACATCCTTTAAATGACTCCTAATCAAGTTTAAAATAAAAGCTTTAAAACTGACATGCAAAACTTGTTTACAAATCTCTTCGAGCTGACATCTTATTGTTAAGAAATGCTAAAGTCTTTTATTTAAAATTAAGTTTTGATCATTCGTTAATACCTCTTACCTGTATTTTACATTTGTTGCATATCTAATGTAATTGTAGGTATTATACAGTAGTTTTACAGTCAACCGATATGTTTCTCACCTGAAAGCCTTGGGCTATGACTGGGATACCATAGGCTGGAGTTCCTGGGTCACGACAATTGTTGAAGGCTGGGTCTACACACACACACACACACACACACACACACACACACACACACACACACACACACACACACACACACAGACTACTATTTTACACCGCGGTTAAGGTTGTGAAAGAGTCTATTGTAACCTGAATCCTGACTTGACAGATACACAAATTAAGATGTATATGTATTCACATTTTTATAATCACTCCTCAAAGAAGCAGACTTCCAGTCACAGTGCAATGTGACATTATTTTGTTTTACACACGTACAATTGCTTTTGTTGGATTTTTCATTTCATCATACAGCAGCAATTTTAAAAGAAAAGTTATGAAGCATTTTTATTTATAGTTCTATATTGTATGAGACATAATACAGTTATTTTTAGCAGAGCAACATGACTTGAGTTCTGTGATGGCTATTGTGTTGCTACAAGGCTGCATTACACTTCAACTATTACACAGTGATTCAGATTCAACCTTGTGGTTTCACAACTTTTTAGAAAAAAAGCTTCATGCTTTCACAACAGTTACCACAAGAAACTCAAAAATCAAGGACTGCTTTCTAAAATAAAATTGTTGTAGAAATCAAATGCTGATATCAGAGCTGCACACTTCAGTCACTGATTAGATCTCCAGCTCTATCTGCTCAGGAATAATAATGCTACAAGGTGTAGATGAGTTCGCTCCACAATCCTGTTTACCAATAATCGGGTTGTCACAGAATTTTATTCATAACTTGTCGATGAAATGTTTTCCTTTGCAGTTTCTCCACAATTATGGACAGACTATAATATGTCACATTTCAAAGATTAACATGATGTTCTGTCAGTGCTGGTAATGTTGTTTCTAAAATGTATTAATGTTTTTCTGTGTGATAAAAAAGTGTTAGGAGCACTGATGACTATGGCACATCTGTTTCCTTCAAAAGTGAGCACCAATAACTAATAACAGAGTGAGTTTCATGAGATGAATAAACTATAAATTCAACAAAAACATGTTTCCAGCCATTTTTTCTACCAACTGTAAGATATTATATGCATTTATGGATTCACTGTGGGCATATGTACTAAACATCAAGGGTATGAAGCTCTATGGACATATAACACTGTTAGGGTAAAAAAAGTCTGCTGTAATCACTAATTATAAAAAGTTAATATATAAAGTGGTTTGATATAAAGCTATATATTATATTATATATATATATATATATATATATATATATATTGTACACAGTTTACAGTTTCAAAAGCACATGCACTTTCAGTAGATCTATGGGCAAAAATGAAGGTGTGTGTTGTCTTTTAATTACCTATACAGGCTGGCTGCTGGCCACTCCAAATCCCATCAGCCTCACAGACTCTGGAGGCAGAGCCTACGAGCAAGTAGGGGGCATGGCAGTAGAACCTGACTTCTGACCTATGTAGGAAAACACATATTCAATTACACAAGCAAATCATTTTAAATTCAAATATACGTGATATAAGTGATGAGCAAATTATTTCAGGCATTGCTTAATTTTGTAAAATCTATCTCTCAGCCGTCTGTTATCCATAAGGTAGTTTAGGGTGTGATAAGTGTATGAAATTTAACAACCACGTCACCTACATCTCTTTTTTCACAAACCAAACTCTACTTTGTCCTTGTAATGTTTCAGGTCACAGTAAAGACCTAACTCCTTTACATTTCTACAAGTAACCATCAATGTTTTGAGCAAATATCAACAGTATTTCAAACATAAATTTCGGCTTACTACAGCATAATGCGGGCTCGGCAGAAGTAAATGAATATAGTGGAAACACTGTAACTGTCTGATTAGCAGCAATGTTAATAATAATTTTAATTATATTTAACCACTGACCGGTATGAAAAGATGTTCCCCTCTCTGAATCCTCCTCCGGGAGAGCCAGGATCGCCGCACAGGACAGCTTGAAAAAGACAATACTGACAGTTAACGCTGGCTTGAATGTTAAAATTAGGACAACGGTGATGTGCATCACTTAAAGTTAAGCAGCAGTTTACGGAATACGTAGTGGGTCAGCTAACTCACGCAGACACTGTGGTACATCTCCTGTCCACGTCCCATTCCCCTCACAGGTTAACACAGCAGGAGTGGACAACTGGTAACCATGGAAACAACTGTAGCTAACACTCGATCCCCATGAGTGATCTGTACCCTCCACTTTCCCATGATGTACTTGTGGAGGAGATCCACACTGGATCACTGAGAAAAACACACACACACACACACACACACACACACACACACACACACACACACACACACAATCATGTAAAAGATTATCTACTGATAATTTAATATAATATCATTAACATACAGTAGCTCGAGGGACAACTCGTATGTAGGCTCCAGCAAGTGTGTGTACGAACATTGAATAGATGTTTTCACACTATGTCTGTACAAAACAGATACTTTAACAAGTAGTATGCTATTAATAGCTTATGTGGTTACAATGGGGATATTTATACTTCATTTGATCTTTTGCAAACACCTATTTAGCAATTCTATCTTCTGTAACAACAAATAAATCTGCACCAAGTAACACAATAAGCACTCACAAAGACAAAACAGCAGTTAGGACATGTCCCTGGTGGTAGCAGCCCTAAGATGTGGAAGAAGTGAACCAACATTTGAAATAATACCTTCTTGAAGAAAAGCCTGAGAGACTTTAAGAAATCCACACTGCAATATTTGCCCAAGGCCAGACATCTTAATATTCAGGGTCAATGTATATGACAAGATAGCCACAGATGGGATGTGTGACATCAAGTGAAAACAAAGAACAGCAAAAGCAGCAGACAGCCATTTCTACTTCCACTCGGTTATTGGGAGTTATCTGCCACATTGTTTTCCTTAAGTCTGCTATGAGATGCTGACAATATTCTATAAAAGACAATTTTACCATCAACCTTCTTTTTATGAGTGGGGTTGCTTTTTATGTAGCGCAAAATGATGCGCAAAAACCTACAGCTACTTTTAAATTTGACTTTACAACTGCTGCTGCACATAACCAATGTTGAAGGTTCCAACAGATCAAATTCATTAGTTTGCATTAAAAACACATCAGTTATATATGGAGAATTCACAACACACTGCTTTATGCACAATGAGGTTACAGCATCTTTTAAAGATGTTCAGAAACCCAATTTTGTGGATTCGTCTGCGTGCACCTGTGTGTGTGTGTGTGTGTGTGTGTGTGTGTGTGTGTGTTCATACATGCAAGTAATTCGCATGGATGTCTATTCATACAACTTCATACCGTCCTGATAAACATCTGTGTGTGTGCGTTCATGATTGTGTGTGTGCCTGACTCCCTCAGATAATGATAACCATCTGCATGGTTTCAAACATCTAATATAGTCAGTGTAATTCTCATCTAACCAGGAGACAGATGGTTTCACGCTCCATTCACTCTTCTATGATGATATACAGTGCACACAAGTACACACACAGAGAGGGCGGCAGACAGACACAGATACGCAAGCAGGCATGCACTCACAAACAACAAGTAGCACGCTGTATATACAGTAGACGCAGCAAAAAGCACACGTTGATGAACAGGGAAAGGAACTGATACATTTATGAACATAATTCAGTAATATGACAAATCAACAATTCCAACTTCAACAATAAATCCCTCAAACACTTGATTTTTTTCTCTATCAATCTTTTCCCTGATTTCCTTTTCATTTGTCTCAATCTATTTCTGTGCCTCTGTTGCACTATGGCTAGTCTTTTGGATGCAGAATCAAAGTGCAATTAACAAAAAATTGTTTTGAACAACACAAAAGAACAAAAAAAAAAAAAAATTTTGTTGTGGTTGTGGTTTCTGGGCATCTGCGGCTGCTCACGGCAAACTGTCCTGAAGAAGCCTTGCATCTCCACAAAGTCATCCTGCCAGACTCGAAAAAAAAAAAGTGTTTCTCTGTGTTCTGCTTCTTGTTAGTGCCATTAAAAAATAAAAAAATAAAAAAACCGACACAGAAGTCATTGCCAAATCACGGTTTCTTAAAGCATGTCATTCATAATTTTTGTTGTGTAACTCTAGGAGGAATAGCTGGTGGCTAGCCAGCAGCTAATGGGGATTCAAATTAATAAATGAATGTGTGTTTTCTTCCCCCTAAAAACAGCTTTGTTGTTAGGCATCAAACTCCAGCTGTCTAAAAATAGAATAAAACCTCCGTATTGACTTCAGCAGTTCATATTCCAGACCAATATTTCTGCAGGTCTCTGATGCCCAAAGAACACTTGTGTCTGTAATTGAAGGTTTCTGAACTCTTTTATTTTCTATTTGTGTCTCTCCCTTGTTGTGAATACACTGGTTTTGCTTCACATGACTCTGGAGGAGTAACTCATCCATGCTTGCTTACCCAACTCTTCTCTTCTCTCTGTCACTGTGATCATTGACTCCTTTTCCCTTTACCCACCCTCTCTTCTTTCCTCTCATGTCTCCACATTCTGTTCTTTCTTACACTTTGGTCCCCAGCCTCCTTTCTGTCTTCCTACTTCTTTTTCTATCTCTCCCTCCAGCCCTTCTTCTCTTTCTCCCTGCACTTTTTTCCCTGTCCTTCTGTCCCAGCTCCAGTCCTCTTTTATTCTCTTCCTTTGCTCTCATGGTCTCTTTCTTACACTGTTGCTGCCTCTCCCTGCCTCCTTCGTCTTTTAGGCATATGTCTCTTTGCACAATTCACCCAGTCAACACATTTCATGGGCTTAATCCCTTTTCTCACTGTGTGTTTACAGGTTTGGGGGCAGGTATTGATTTGCCTCTCTGTTTCTCCCATCACTCGTTTCCTCTCTCTCGCTCGCTTCTCCATCGCTTTCTCCTTGTAGCCCCACTGATGGCTCATCACATTCTCTTTTTCCTTTTTAATTCACTCACTTGACTCTCTCTTTTTCTATCTCCCATTTTCTGTCTTTCTTAATCTCTGCATTACTCTTGACTCTTTTTGTGTTTTTGTGTCTCTCTAATGTTTTCCTCCAATACACCTATTCATCCATTCTGTTCTTCCTCCGCCTCCTCTCTCCTCCTTTAACTCCCTCAGTCTTTCTTCCTCTACCTCCCTCCATTATCCTTCCTCCTCACTGCTTTGCTTGCTCAATCTCTCCTTCTTTCTACGTCTCACTTGATTCATATAGCCTGTCAAGCAACACTTTCATGTCTTACAACTCCTTCATTCAATATGTTTCTGTGTGTGCATGTGTGCCTGTGTGTGAAGAAGCTGCTGTTCCAAAACAGGATCAAATGAGGACTTGTGGATTGTTTGAAGTGGATGAAAACAGAGGGGATGAAAACAGGGGAGATGAACAAAAAGATGTGAACAGTAGAACCTAGAGAGCAGGGGGAGGAGCGAAGGAGGGCAGAGAAGAAAAGACAGGAAAGGAACCAAAGGAAGAGAAACAGAAAGAGAGAGAGGACTTCCAGCCTTTTCCTACTTGTATCTCTCCCATTCTGTCTTTCCCCCTCTATTTCTCACTTTTCAATTTCCTGCCCCAGTCTCATTTTCTATCACCTACAGTATCTTTCACTTCTCTGTTTTCCCTCTGTCTGCATCTCTCTCTCCGGTTCCCTCTCAGTAGCCTCTCTGCCCCTGTTTTCTCAGTTTTTTCATCTCAGTTCAAAGCCTCTGCAACTGCAGGAGCCAGCCGGAGAGTTTCTGTTTGTGAGAAGAAGCGGCAGGGAGGATCTCAGGAAACATTCCCTTTTACTGTTGTTGAGTATCATAGTCTAAACTCTAAATATGGGCTGTTGTAAAACTCCAGCTCATTTTGTTTTAATGCATTCTTTTTTATTTTCCCCTTTGTGTTTGTGAAGAACAGAGGGCTTTCAGGAAATAAACCCCATTTTAACACTCTGTTATTGTAAAGAGAAATGTTAATCTTCCCTTGGCCTCTTTCTAATGCACTGCTAAAGTCACAATATGTTATTTTATTATGCCATCTTGCATTGGCATACTGCTATTCTTATTTAAATTGCCACTTGATTTTGTCAGGCTTTTTGGTGCAACTGCACAGCTCTATAACAATAATTACCATTGTTATTCTTTACTGTTAAATACCTTGTTGTTAGGTTTCTGTTACATTGAGACTTGATATGTTTTCTTCAAGTCATGTTCTATATGGTGTTCAGCTGCACTGTAGAATTTAACTACATCTTGGTATATATATA
>NW_019525510.1:631725-654828 GCF_002814215.2 Seriola lalandi dorsalis
TATATATATATATATATATATATATATATATACTTGCTATTTGGGTTCAGTTGCTCAAAATCAATAATACTTTGCTTGCATCTCATAGACAAACACAAAACCATATCAGTAGATTAAGGATACATTTATACATAAATATGAATTATTGATTGGTGATGGGTTGCCAATATCAACTCTCAAAATTTAATTAAATGTTCATAATATGTGCTTGCCCACACCACACTCTACTTAAATTTATTTTCTATAGCATATAGTTCAGTACAGTTCAAGTTTTATAGACTGCACTTTTACATTTTTGGTCCTATTTTTTTATTTTGTTGATAGATGTTATTGATGTTAATTAAATCTTTCTACAAAATCAAACTATATCTACCATAATATTTGCTGCTAATGTTATGTTTTTGAAATGGTTATGTTTATTGTAAAATGTGTCTTTCATAACATATTCTATATACTTACATATTGTATATATTTTTCAATTACTCTTAAATAAAAAAAAATGGTATTGGCCTCAAAAGAACTACTATTGGCCGACTGTCCAGCAGATCCCTCGATGCAGATTCTATTTTAAGATAAATTCAAAAGTTGCTGTTCGTGTCCTGTTTTACTTGGGGAGTAGGTGCTATGAGTGTTGGTTCTTCTCACCTTTACAGTTGGGTTTGGTTTGGTTCCAGGTTCCATCTTTAGTGCAATGCAGAACACTTCGTCCAGGTCCAGGCTGTTCCATCAAGTGACCAGGGTTACAGCGGTAGGTCACTGTGTGGTTAAAGGTAAACTCACTTCCGAGATAGATCCCATTGGCTACCGGCCCAGGGTCTCCGCAACTGATCACTATGGGAGGTGGGAGAAATTTTATAAGACAAGTCACGAATACAGTAGGTGGAGTGTGTGTCGATGATGATGTTCCAGCAAGCCTGCAGTAGTGTAGAAGTGCACCAGGGAAGTGACATTCTTGGACTTCTAATCTTTCTTACTATATCTTACTGTGATTTCTAGCATAGTCTGAAAAACTATGTTTTTACTTCTCTCTGCCTGCCCCTTAACCTCGCCCTCCTACTCGACTTTCTCACCGTCTGCCTTCCTTAACTTCCCTGAAGCACATCTCCGCTTCATTTCATCTACCTCCCACCTTCTTTTTCTCCTTTTCCCTAAACCTCTGTCTGGCTCACTTAAACTACACAAGCTGAAAACTCAGACACAACAACCTTTCACAGTTTTGCATCTGCACAGCAGCAGGCTCCCCTAGTCCATGCACGATTTATGCTACTCTACTATATCCTTTGCTAAAAAAACAGTACTCTGCATATACCAACACTGATATTATTTGCAGAACTAGCTTCAGTGCTATAGCGAATAAAGCTAGTTCAAACTCTGCAAATGTTTCATGATAATGACTACATCCCTGCTGTTACCACTAATAAAAACAACAGTGATGAGGCAATACCATTAAACCTGTCCTACCCGTGCAGTCTGGGGGTTGTCCCGTCCATGTCCCATTTGTTGTGCAGTGTCTTGTGGTCAGGCCTGATGTTTTGAAGCCTTCCCAGCATGCATAAGCCACCGAGTTCCCGAAGGTGATGCCATCACTGAACACTATTCTGCCGTGTGCTGGGGTGCCAGGGTTACCACAGGATACAGCTGAGAATTGAGGAAATATTAAACAGCAGTGATTAATCATACTGATAAAATCAGTGTGAGCAATACTGTGTTGCTGTCACTCAAGGCTGATCAGCTGTGGGCTGAAATAATGAGATTATCACTGGAGTCAGCTGGAAATAACATAAAATATGAGACCTTGAGGTAGTGAGGCTGATTAATAAGTAAAGGTAGTTGGATTGATTCCCAGCACGGAATGGCAGATGTACAGCATTCCACTAGTGTGCTAGAGGCTGGTAATATATCTATAGCACCCACTATAAGTGCCACTGAGCAAAACACCAAGCCTTAAGATGCTCCAAGGTTCTGCGTGTTGTTAAAAAATGAGAAATGATGTCTGCAGATATGTGTGCAACAGCGTTTTGCATAAGATCATCATGGTTAGACGTCCAACAACTGTGGAAAAAACAGTTAGAAGAAGCATTGGTCATGCAGCAGGGTTGTGAAGCTAATTATCAGTCAGTACTTGTGGACAATGTCCTTCCATGATTATCTTGGGGAAAACAAAGTCTTAGCAATAAGAGCACAGAGGATACATATTTATAATTTGAGAATGGCTTTAGGCTTGACATTGCAACATGCATTAAGACACACTAGTGTTCATCTTCACAGCTGCTACAACAGGCTGTGCACTAAAGGCCATGCAGTGCGTTGTTCTCACAGTATTAAACTTTTCTTTTAGACAAGTCAAAGCCAAGGATCTTTATCCATCCCTTTGTTTTTGAACCACTGTTGGTCTGTAAGACAAAACTGTCAGAGAGGACACAAGAATGCAGAGGGATAAGACTCTACAGTAGCGATCCATCGATCTTAAGTTTGCTGGCGCAGCACATTAACAGAAGCGACAGGAATTAGCAACTAACCACAGCACATTTCACTAATAAGATCATGACAGCTGATGGCCTTTAACAATCAGACACCTATTGACAGGATTCATTAGTTAGAGCCCTTAAAAGCTCTGTCCAAGAGTGTGTGTGTGACAGGGTGTGTAGGTGGACATGAACATCATGCAAAGCTATGTGTGTATGTCTACAGCAGCAGTCTGTATTTGTGTGTGTATTTGTCTGGATGTGTGTATGCATTTCTTTGTGTTTTTGTCCCAGTGATAGATGTCTCATCCTTTCTGAATCAGCTTTTAACCACTATTAGCTTAATGAAAAACAACTGTGGACAGAAATAAATAATTAGCGTTACACAGACACACACACACACAAGGAAAAAGACACACACCTCTAAGGTGTGTGTGTGTGTGTGTGTGTGTGTGTGTGTGTGTGTGTGTGTGTGTGTGTTTGTGTGTGGGAGGGGTGTCTGTAAGGCTAAAAGGCTAGATTTTGATGTTAGTGATTCAGTACATGTAGGCAAACCATGACTCAATAGAAGTAAAATTCATTGCTAAACTGTCAGACAGTCTGAACCACACACTGTCCACAAAGCAGCTCAACTGCTTGATATCACTTCAGTTCAGAGTCCTGCGTCTTTTAGTACTGGGAGACGGTTGCTTCTGTTAGAGTTTTATTCCAAAATGAGATACAATCTGAAATATTGATCGCTGGAGTGAAAGAAAATCATTGCGGGTTTCTATTAACACATCTGAGTGATTTAAAAAAAAACAACTAAATTCTATGTAGCAATGATTGACATTTGTTTTTTTAAATGAAAAAACATTGGTCAAAATATATGGCACTTTGGTATTAAACATTTCAAACTAAAGCTGCAATTTAGTAGCCAAATATATTTAAAGTTATCTGAATAGATCCACTGCTTATTCTTCTCATTTAAGTAGGCTTGGCCTTTATGCTTTTCTCTGTTCTATATTTAGTATACCGGTGGTGTTCGGGTCACAGCCACACAATAATATATAAGAGTACACAAAACTGTATGACTCACGCTTCCTCCCGCTATCCACTAAAATTACTGCCAGAACAGTGGATCTATCTAACTCAATCTAAAATCTGCATCAGGGTACAACGGAGTTAATGTCAGCAGTGTTTTATTCAACCCACCTCACATAGTTGGTAATAGGGAGCATAACACAGGCAGCAGCTCAGGATTCCAGTGTGCCTAACGCACTTTGGGGACTCACTTTAATTTCCCCTACACTCCCATGGGTTTTAAGTGTCTTTGAAAACTGCTGTTGTATAGGATGCACTTTATTACCACAGTGCTGTGGAAGATCCAGCTCAGTCAGTCAGGAGTGAAACACTTCAGTCCTTTGTATGTGGGCCACACAGATATAAACATGCACATGCGCGCTCGTGCGCACTCGTGCGCGCGCGCACACCACACACACACACACACACACACACACACACACACATTTAAATCTCCATTTTTTTTGCAAACTGCTATTGCTGTGAGGCTCTTACATTATATGAACTGGATTTTTTTTCTGTTGAATGTCAAGTTGGTTATCGGTCAGTCTACATACCAAATCACCACTTAGGGTAAAGGTTTCTTCTTGTCTTGTGTGGCAATTGTATGAATTACAGACTGCAGTGGTTAAGTGAGAAATCAGATGAAGAATGATAATTCATAGTTTAGTTTAAGTTAAACTTCTGTACATAATGCATTTCACTATACAAATATACTCACTTTGCTTCATTTTATGAATTACATCCATCTCAATGCATTCATGTATAAGCAATGAGTAAGCTTCACCTACACAATAACTATAAAGTACAATGTAGACTGTAAAATGTATGTAATATGCTTTAAGGTATATTTGGCAATGGATTAGTTGCTTACTGTCAGTAGCATGTGCACCAAGCACCAAATGGCATCAAATGTCACCAAGTGATGTAGCCTGATGTTACATGTTATATTCTCCAAAGAAGAGATTAAGCTGTTCGACTGAGCTGATTTATTTTGACATTAAAGGCTGAATAATTAAGTCTATATGCCGCAAATGCAGGGTGCTGATACAAAATCTGCATAAATTTCTTTTTACAGCAGTGTTCTTTATAAAGTGGGTTGGGACCAAAATGTAACCTCAAAATAATTCAGGGATCACTTGCTATCAAAATGTATTATCATTTCTAATAAGAAAATTCATCATATGCTATATTGTCACAGCCTTTTAATAAAACAGTGTTAATGAAGTGTTCATATGAATGGAAAATAGTGTGTAACAGCCCATCAATATCTATTTTGACTCCAGGAAAATTTAATTGCTTTGATATTCAATATGAAATAACCAAGTGATATGGCAGAATTAAGAATGTTATGTCTATAAAAAATAAAGGTGGTGTGTATGCTGTTTGAAGTGTTAGTTGCAGTATAGGTTTCTAATGACTTTTGTCCCATCTGTCAGTAGAATCAAATTTTAACTTAGCCACACAAGTCAGGTAAATAGTCGTTGCGACATGTCCCCACCTTGACAGACAGGCTGCGTGCCGCTCCAGGTGCCATTGTGCAGGCAGGTCCTTTCAGCTGAGCCAGTCAGACTGTATCCCGCCTCACAGCTGAAACGCAACAGGCTCTTGGTTTTAAATTCTTGCCCTCCCAGACGGGCCCCATGGGGAGGGATCCCTGGGTCCCCACAGACTCCTGGACTTACACCTATGGTGAGAAAAGAGACATAAAGTTAATGTACTGGACACACATCAATAGCCAGACACACACACACCACTGAGGCAGCCAAGGACACCCACGTAGTTCTGAACTGATGAGACACGGCAACCACATGCACTGCAAAGCTAAATACACTCAGCTGCATTCAACTGATGTCCATTACCCTTCTAATAGGTTTTAGTGATTTTATGTAACTAAATGGTGAAACACAGGATCAGGAGGTTGTCTCACACTGGACCCACCATGCTAAAAATATATATGTGTGCATTCATGCTTCAGGTCAACAACATCCACTAAAAAGCATTTGCGATATTAGTCATCTCATAATCTATACTGCAGAAAATGCACAAATGTTTTGCGTACTCAGTCTTCCATATACAATGACACACACACACACACACACACACACACACACACACACACACGCATGTACCCACACACGCACACTTTGTAAAACTGTACTTTGCATTTAGGCTATGCCAAATTGTTCTAGCATTAAAAGCACTGAGCGTGTCACAATTTTAGCAGCTTAAGTTCCATCGGTAGGGATTTATGAGTTTAACAGGGTACAGCTCCAAATGCAGCGTCTTGCATCTCAATGAGGTCTTCAGCTGCAAGATGGATTCTGCCCTGCTGAGCGCTCTGTTTTGAGGCCAGCAGAGTAAGCTAATTGCATTTCAGCTGTAGAGACAGTTGATGCTGAGTTTGGAAATGATCAGTTGTAGTGTTGTGGGATCTGCATAAGCCTACTGTAGAGCAACACTTACAACCTGAGTAGCAAACCAGGACTCTTCCACTTCCTTTCCCCTGCCCGTTTCTTACACATGCCGCTCAAGCAGAGTTCTATACAGTGCAGCTCAGTTTAAACTGGTAACACAATTATGTCAATTTTGCAGTATTGCTCTGATGATAACGACATACTATTTTATCGAGATCACTTGGACGAGTGGGATTTTCAAACGGTGACGTTTTATTTTATTCAACGCACCAGCAAATTACTAGACTTTAGTATAATGCTGTTTAAAAAGAGTTAAAAAATGTTGAAATGCTTGGTACAGATTAGTAAATGGGTTAACTGACTTTAAGTGATTCATTCATTAAATTGTATACCATACTTCTGGTATGCGATTTGTGTCTGAAATTGTGGAAACTATCTGTCCTTGAACACATGCTCATATAGATTTATGTCTCAGTGCCTTTTTTCAAATTATACCACTGTGAAAAGTAAACTTCACCTATGCAGTGGCCTGGTTGACAGTCTGGCACTGTCATTATCTGCCTAAAGTACATCATACCCACAGATCTAAAGAACAAAAACACTTTCAAAGCACTGAAGCTTTAGTCTTGTCCCTCACTTGTAAGTTGCTTTGGATAAAAGCATCTGCCAAATGAGTAAATGTAATGTAATGTCATGAAATGCGAGTCTGGAATTTGCAATGAATTTCTGAAAGGCATCATATTTCACATATTTTACTTGTCAATATCTGTTATTGTCATTTAGCACAGCATAGGCTAAAGCTGACATTATGCAGTATGTTATGATGGAGCAACAACACACAGAAGACATCTTTAGTCTCAAGTGAAAAAACTCATTACAACAGACTAGGTGATGCTTTTGTTTTTTTTTTTTTTTTTTTTTTTACAGCTGAACCAGTTTTATCTCTTGCTCACTAAATAAACAGGTTTTATTCTTCAGTTCACTCTAAAGTCATAGATTTTATGTTTAGCAGTGATTTTATTGAATTAAAGTTATTTAGTATTTATTTATTTATTTAGTTTTATTCTGTTTTATTGTTACTGAAGTTGCTGTTTCGTATTTCAGTAGTTTTTATTTGTATTTTAATTATGTGGCCTCATCTATCCACATCACTTCCCCTGGCAGTGGTTTGGAGACATACTAGCTATGTCTGTCTGCTATGTTGTAAACATCTTCATTATTTAAATGGCATATATTGTAATTTCATGAAACAGATTTCCCTGTTGGCAGTCTCAGTCTCAGCACTGTAGAAAAATGAATGACAATGTAACTGACCAAATATCTAAGCTCTGCTATTCTACTAGCTGAAAACCACTATGGCATGCTGTTTCATCGACTGGTGTGCTGTTACCAGTGCAGTATGGTGGCGCTCCGCTCCACGTGCCATCCTCCTGACAGTGGCGAGTAGCGTTGCCGATCAGCACCCCCCCAGGCAGACAGGAGTACTGCAGCACGGAACTGTATGTCCAACTGTGGGTTCCAGAAACTACTGCATTTGGGGGTACACCGGGGTCTCCACAGGAAATAGCTACAGAGACAGTGATAGATTTTAAGAAAGAGAGAGGAGGTATTAGTGTGTGTGTGTGTGAGTGTGTCGGATTGTGTCCAACTATAGATTCCAGATACTACTGCATTAGGTGGTGCAGCTGGGTCATTGCAGTAGACAGTTAGAGGGATAGGGTGACAGCAAGGGAGAGGGTGAGATTAACTTGATAAGTAAAGGTAAAGTGTTTGTTGTTTTTGTTAGTGTGTGTAGTTGTGTCAAAGTGCACGCACGGGAAATAGAGAAAGAGAGAGGGATCAGTGAACTACATCAAGATAAAATGGAAAAGATAAAAAAAATTTCATTTACTGTCCAAAAAAACCCACAAAAACAGAGTTTTTTTTTTTTTTTTTTAAATAATCAAGACATTTAACTTACAAATCTTTTATCAACTGGATATTACATAGCAGGTTTCCTTTGCTTACCCCATTTATCCCCCTTTTTGGCATTTTTGCCTTAATTTGATGTAGAGATAGACAGTAAGTTTTTGGAAAGAGAGAGGGTATGACATGCAACAAAGAAACCCAGCTGGAATTGAACTGAGGACTTTGTGGTTATGTGGTAGGCACCTTAATCATTAGGTTAATGCCATTTGTAATTTTACAATATAACTTGTACACACATGATTATGGCAGTATTCCTGCCTGTATGGCAGTATATACACCACTCAAAACAATTAAGGGAACACTTAAATCATACATCGGATCTTGATGAATGAATTATTCAAGTTGGAAATCTTCACTGATGTACATTGTATAAATTGTTGAGAACAAAATGACGTAACAACGGTCAATGGAAACCAAAACCATCAACCCATTGACAGCTCCGGATTCACAATCACTCCCAAAATCAAAGTAAAAAAATTGAATTCACAGGCTGATCCAACTTCCGTCACGGCAACTCATAATGTGACTCAGCAGTGTGTATGGCCCCACGTGCCCGTATGCACTCCCCACAACATCTGGGCATGCTCCTGATGAGTGGTCGGATGGTGCCCCGGGGGATCTCCTCCCAGACCTGGATCAGGGCATCACTGAGCTCCTGGACAGTCTGCGGCGGTACTTGGCGGCGTCGGATGCACCAATACATAACGTTCCATAGGTGCTCAATTGGATTTAGGTCAGGGGAACATGAGGGTCAGTCAATGGCATCAATGCCTTCGTCACCCAGGAACTGCCTACACACTCTGGCCACACGAGGCCGAGCATTGTCCTGCACCAGGAGGAACCCAGGGCACACTGCACCAGCGTAAGGTCTGACAATGGCTCTGAGGATTTCATCCCGGTACCGCAGTCAGGGTAACGTTGGCTATGACATGGAGGTCTGTGCAACCCTCCAAGGATTTGCCTCCCCAGACCATCACTGACCCACCACCAAACCTGCCAGTGTGAACCTGCCAATCTAGCTGCACGGTGCTGGGCTGTGATCACAGGTCCCACTAGAGGACGTCGGACCCTTGTGCCACCCTCATGGAGTCTGTTTCTGACAGTTTGGTCAGAAACATGCACACCAGTAGTCAGCTGGAGGTCATTTTGTAGGGCTCTGGCAGTGCTCCTCCTGTTCCTCCTCGCACAAAACAGCAGGTAACAGTCCTGCTGCTGGGTTGATGCCCTGCTATGGCCCTGTCCGGCTCTCCTCGTGTCACGGCCAGTCTCCTTGTATCTCCCCCATGCTCATGAGACTGTGCTGGGAGACACAGCAAACCTTCTTGCGACGACAGGTATGGATGTGCCATCCTGGAGGAGCTGTAATACCTGTGCAACCTGACTGGGCTGCAGGTACCGCCTCATGCTACCAGTAGTGACAACGACACTAGCAAAAAACTAAACTGGAGAATAATTAGGCAGGAAGGATCAGGAGAGAGCAATTGTCTGTGTCTTGCTTTTGCCTCTCCATTGCACCTGTTGGCACTTTCATTTGCACCAAAGCAGGTGAAATTGATTCACAATCACTTGTGCTTCCTAAATGGACAGATTGATATCCCTGAAGTCCAACTGACTTGGTGTTATACTGTGATGATTAAGTGTTCATGTAGTTATGGCAGTAAACTTTATTTTTTAATGGGTTTAATTGAATTGCCTGAGAGAGAGAGAACCAATAACTCATCTCAAATTAAATTAAATAGTTAGAAAACTTAAAAAGAGTCACTCACCCTCTCATCTGTATCGAAAACTAGTTTTACAGAGCACAGGTTTCTGGAGGACACAGATGTGAAACTGCTCTCGATTTTCTATTTCTGCCAAATGACTGGTCCTCCGATATCTCCCCTTACCCCCAAATTGTATTACTTCATACCCCATGCCCCAGTCACCACCCCTCTCCCCCCAATTTTCAGATAACACCTTGTTTCTTGAATGTAATGCTCGATGCACAGACACTGGCGTCTCACCAGTCTCTGTCCCTCTCACTGATTCCTCATCTCTACCTCTCTGTTGCTGTGTCCCTGTTCTGCAGTCCTGTTCGCCTCTCTCTGTTTCTCTCTTAATCTCTGAACCAGTCTCCTTCTCTCTATATTGCTCTCTAGTTTAATCTCTATGTTTCTATCAGCCATGGTAGCCCTCTGACAAGAACGCCTGTTGCCCTAAGAGACACATGCTCATTTATTTTTCTGTACACACACACACAAACCTTTAATAATAATAATAATAATAATAATACATTTTATTTAAAGGCGCCTTTCTTGGCACTCAAGGACACCGTACACAGTTACACAAATTGAGATTAAAAACATATTAAGAATTAATTAACAACAATAAAAATTAAATATAAAAATAAAAACAATACAAAAGTGACAGTAGACAGTAGCAATGATGGTTGGAGTGGGACCAAACAGCTCGCAGACAGTGGATTCAAACGAGCTGGAGACGGGCACAGACACCGGCGAGACTTTCCACTTGTCGCGGTAAATTATCGCGAGACCTCCTGGACGGGCAGTAGAAAGAGCCAGACACATACGGACAAGATGTATGTCCTACCGTCCACATTGTGGACGAGAACTCAGGCAGTGTTCACCAGATAAACGTCAAGTGAGGCTCAAGCCGGAACAGAACAGATGAGCTAACAGTAAGCTAGTTAAGACTCACACGGACGTAGTGCCAGTAGATCGTAGAAATATTCCAAATGAAGGCAATTACAAGGTCCGATTAGGTTTATAGAAACTATAAAATAAGTCAGAACTTCTGAAAAGTTGAAAAAAAAATATTAAAAGTTAAAAAGTTAGGTTACCGGCGAGCAGCGGCAGCAAGTTGCGCCAGCGTTCACTCTTGTTGCCATGGTAACGGGAGCCTCTTTACTTTAAGCCTCTTTCTTTCATACTCTTGCCCTCCTTTTATGATTGCTCCCCCCCATTTTCTCCCTTTAACCCTCTCTTACACTCCCAGCTCCTCATTCGCTCCTCATCTTCCTCCCAGTGGCTCTTCAAGCCATTTCACTCCTCAAATTGCTTTTCCTGACAAATATAAAGAAAAATAAATAGAAATCCACCTACCTATGATGACTTGTGTTCAACACGACAAACCTTTGTACATATTTTTTTTTTATAGAATTCCAAAAAGTTTTTCTTTATATGGCTATGAATTTTATTCAACTTCTCTCTGTGTCTGTTCATCTCTCATTGGTCTCCTAACCCTGTATTGTCATTGTTCCTCTCAATTCAAATAATTTTCAAACTACCTGTATTTGTCCATCCATACCTTGGCAGCGAGGGATTGGTCGGTCCCACCGTCCATCATGCTGACATGTGAGAAGCGCAGAGCCCAGCAGGTAGAAGCCTCGTTTACAGTGGATTGCCACACTTACGCCATAGCTGAAGACTTCTGGGTAACGTAGGCCTGACTGGCGTACACCATTCTCCACATGGCCGGGGTCTGAACAGTTTACAACTGCAGAAGTGAGCAGAAAACACTGTTTGAACCTCCGGTATTAAAATAGTTAGTAAGTAGATACAAATGTTTCTCCACTTTCTTTAGGCAAGCATGGTTCACATGTAGCTAGGAAAAGTCAAGTCTACTAAAATAGTAGTACCTAAACACTACTGTTAAAACTGCAGTATTTAAAAGAGGAGAGGAGAGGAGAGGAGAGAAGTAAACTGAGATTATGGACATTTATTAATCATCATCATTTTGTGTCATCATCGACGGGTTTACTGTTGCATGACTGCATCCATCCATAAAATCTGATGGATAACATTGTGGGAAAGTAGCATAAACGCCAAGGGCACAAACTTTTTTGGACTAATTGTGAACAATGTGGCAAACAGTAAATATAGTGCTCTGTATAGTAAATAGGGAGGGATTTCAGATACAGCTTGTACCAATCAACAAAATAATCAATTCAGAATTAAGTGACTCTCCCCATGATGGAACTTTAGAGCATAACCACCAGAGAACAGGCTGAACCCTGAACCACAGTGTTGCAAATTCAGATCGTCCTTGTTGCTCTATCCTGCTTTTTTCTGAACTGCTCTTTTGTCATACCCTTCTTTGTTCTCTGGAGTTCTTCTTTGTTCTCTACTCTCTCCTCTGGTCCCTTCTACTCTGCTCTGCTCTCTGGGTGGATGCCAGTCCAATAAGAGTGGAGTTTGATTTTCCACATGTCACAGGGGAGACTGACATTCACTCAACTTCAAGTCCATGGGGGACATGGATATGGGTGTGTGTGTGCGTGTGTGTGTGTGTGTGTGTGTGTGTGTGTGTGTGTGTGTGTGTGAGTGTGTCTGGCACCCTATGGGAACAAAGAAAGTTTCAGTCTCATAACTGACAGCTGCTGCTGGGAGGGAGAGAGACACACACAGAAAAAGTGTGGGAGATGGAGAGAGCAAGCAAGCGAGAATGAATCCCTTCAATGGAAAACCCATGTGAGCAACTACACTTTATCGATCTGCTCTCATGACTTTGCTGAATGCCTGTGCGTTTGTGTTTTAGTATATCATAACAGTTACACAACCAGAGTTCTGCGGAGGCTTGTAGTATAATGTCCACGCATGGTTAGCAGAGGAGGGGAACATGTCTCTGGACATGTACCCAGCTGTGTGTGTGTGTGTCTGTGTGTGCACATTTAAATTTGTCTATTTATCTATTTATAGACACGTACACACATACCACACTGATTGTGGCTGAATACAGCTCAATGGTAAGTGTGTGTTTACACTACAATTATTTAGTTCACAATTTAACAGTCTGCTGGCAGCACATTTGCACAAAAATTTTCCAGTTGACATACTGTAGCTAGAAGCAAACTGAGCCAACAAATACCGAGTACATACTGACCATTTAAAATGTGTGGTTTAGTTGGATCTAATGTTTTTTAGAAACCATCATTCCATTTGATTACAATGACATCTTACACACCTGCTGTTGAAAGGTGGCAACATCAGTAGAACTATCTGAATGTAATTATTTCACAGTGAAAACAATGGATGCACCTGAAAGATGCATTACTGAATGACAAAGCACATTTGCACAACAGCTTTTTCTTGTTCTTCACATCTACCCACACCATCTTATCCTACTCTATGTAGTCTAATCTGCAGAACTGATTCAACTAATGCATCTATAGGGATGTACATGGGTATAAGTCCGTAACTCTGTGTTAATATATGTGTTTGTGACCTTTGCAGACAGGTAGGGGGCTGCTCCACTGCCCGTTGAGTCGGCACTGAGCACGAGCATTTCCGCTGAGGATGTAACCTCTGTTACAGGTGAAGTTGACAACATCATTGAGGTTGAACTCGCTGCCATTGGTCCGCCCGTTGGCTGGGTTGCCGGGATGACCACAAGTGATCGCTGAGGGGGTAGAGAAAAGTATCAGAAATTGCAGGTGTGGAAAAAGTATTATGTGCAGCATAATGGCATTTTTCACTTGATATCTTTGCAATATTTCCATTTTTTTTTTTGCTGGAACATATAAAGGTTGTCACTGAAAGAACAATTTCAATCCTGAAAAGCCTAAAATGTTTCATTTCATTTAAGATTCTTGTTTATTAAATAAGGAAATCGTTTTACTATATCTTTTCACAGTAAATGACAGAGCAGTAAATCATGATGCACTGCTGATGAACTACAATAGTTTTAGTATCACAAAGTACTTACGGACACAGACGGGAGTTGTTCCAGACCACCGATGGTCTTGCTGGCAGATTCTGACTGATGTGCCAATTAGGCGATATCCTAACATGCACTGGTACACCACTGTGTCACGGTAACTAGAGCCATCCCCACTAATGTGGCCATTGACTATCCGATCCGGAGAGTCACAGTGACCAGCTAGAGGAGACAGAATGATAGAGATCAATGCATTGTAATGAAAAACAACTTAAACTCACTCTCTTCTCTTTAAAGTCATTGGTGTTGGTTCAATGTTCCTGTAGTTATGGCCTTAACAAAGCTACTTTAGCTGATTGTCTGAGCAGTTACACTCCCAAACCACATTCAGGTGCTGTTTCTATACTCAAACTTCTAAATGGCGAGAGAGCGATCAGTGTTCAGAGACAGTGCAGCTCCGTGACCACGCAGCTCCGTGACCGCAGTCGTAACCGCAGTCGTAACCGCAGTCGTAACCATGCAGCAATTATAGATACTCTAATGGTCTGTTAAAATCAGCACATTTAAACAATTTCTCTGTGTTCTCTAAGTGGCCTTGAAGTACCACATCCTTTCATGATTCCCTTAAAACCTGAGCACGTAAATTGCAGGACACAACTCGAGGGCTTAGGTGTGGAAAATCGTTGAATTGTATTCAATACCATTTCAACTATTAAGAGACCAATCACCCGTTCCTGTGCCTCATGAAGTCAATGACTGAGGCCCAGTACCCTTTGATGTATTCGACATTTAATACAGTTTTTTCTGAAATGATTTGATACACTTTCTCGAATGATGATTGATATTGTGAAAACAGACGTATAGAAAATTGATCATTTTTCAAAACTTATGAGAGATTACTCCTGCTGATATTTCTACTTTTAACACTTTTAACAGCATCTCGGACCCAGCAGATATAAAAGTATAAAAGACTTTTATCATGAATACCAAAACTGTTTACAGCAGCAGACATGTTTGAGATTTCTTCTGAAGCAAATTGTGATTTATTGTGTCAATATCTGCACTTCCTGAATACAACACACAGAGGATTGAGCAAAACTACCACATGTTAAACACTGAAATACTGTAAATTATAGTCTTTCCAAAATTATGAGGAACAGATGTTTTGTTTGCATTCTTGAAAGAGACACATTTCTTCAACAAATATATAAAATTCCATTAAATCCGATTATATAAAAGGAGTTCCAGAGTGAAAATAACTGAGCATACAATCTATTTGTTAGAAACCTTGTGTTTTCTTATTTATGTCAGCATGAGACTGATATGAGCCCTTAATATAATTTTTGGGGGTTTATAAACTCAATACTTAAGAAAAACTTTATAAGAGGTACAATAGAACACCTCATATGAAATGACTTAACATAATCACAGCATAAAGATTAGTCACTTAACGTTGAAGGCCAATCAGAAGATTTTATCAGCTTGAATAAACAACATTCTGATGTGTGTGTGTGTGTGTGTGTGTGTGTGTGTGTGTGTGTGTTTTTAAATCCTAACCCAAATCTTGACAAATGCAGTACAGTTATCTGGCATTCAACCACATAAAAAACACATTTGTAGCTGTGTTTAAATAATGCTTTAGTGACTTTAAATTTAAACTCTTCTTACATCAATGTTTAGGTTATTTTGCCCACCCTTGTTAATATCATAATTTCAGAATAATAACATGAAGGTGGACACGCCTTAATTTACACATTCATCACATAAAATGTGCATCCTGCATGAAATTTCTTATTCTGTGTGTAACTCCACGGCTGAATCATTGGAGAAGAGTGTGCATGTAAAATCAGGATTAATCATCTCTGGTCAGCGCTTACTGAAGGTCTAAATCAAGCCCCTTAATGTATTAAGTAATAAAATGGCTCAGTAGTAGATCATTTGAGTTAAGGAGGCATGTGCACAGTTTATCTTACTTATTGCTGGTCTAATCTCCATAGACTTTACCTAGATTCCTGCAGTAATAAAACTTATGTATAAAATGTATGTATTCACACATTTCCATTAAAAATCAGTCTTTACAAAAACTTGAGAAACAGCCTTTCCCTCTGTACACCTGTTGAACAGAACATAGAGATACCACTACTTACAGCAGATAAATACAACAAGTTTCCACCACACTAGCCATTAATTTGGCATCACACAGTGAAATGTTTTGGGTTCTATATTATATATGATTGAAAATACCACCAGTCTGACACTTGATACCAGGCACTAAACACAATGGATGCTAAACAGAGCTATAAAAAATGTACAAAAAGTGATACTAGAGATCTTTAATTTAATAAGATTCCTGCAAGCCTTTGATTTAAACAGTTTAGACAAACTACACTTCATTACCAATACACTTGCCTTTGCTTCTTGTTTTTAATGATTCATACCCTTGAACCTGTAATTTTACTTTCATAATTGATCAAATTGTTAATTTTTATTCCAAGTGTCCTAAGACAGCTCATAACACAATGTACATTCTGTAACAATTAATGGACCTCACCTAAACACCTGGTTTCTGCACCACTCCACAGCCCGTTAGCACCGCACTCTCTGACATGTGACCCCACCAGCGTGTAACCATGGTTGCACATAAAGATTGCAGTTGCTCCGAATGTCGTCAACGTCCCCAGTTTGGTCCCAAAGGGTGGAGAAGGAAGCTCACCACAGGATATGACTGAATGATAAAAAAATGATAATAAGATCATGTCATTACAGAAACACACTGGAAGTTTAATATTATGACATAATCTTATGGGGCTAGTGGTATTGTTATATTTCCTGTTATGTCTACCATGTCTACCATTATGTCTGGATATAAAGTGGGTTATGCTGCCAAGTCTTCATAATGTTAGGTAAGATGGATAAAACACTACAAGACCTGAATTTAAAAACTGTATTTATTTAATGTTCCAATCTAACACCAGACTGAATTAGATTTAGGTCAGAAGATTTAAGATCCTTTTTCCTTAATATCCTTGGAGACATTGGTTTCAAACCACTAGCCAGCTTGAAGAATAGACACTCCTGTTAAACTTCCGATACCAAATCCAAATTCCAAGGTCAAAATAGTTTGACAACCACTAGTCTAATGTGAGATAGATTTCTATTTTTAATCAACTTCTCAAGTGTACACATTTCACTTTTTCATTGGAATACCATATATTATGCAATGCTAGGAAATTCTGTAGCCTATTGCCAAGTTTTCTAAGTCACAATGTTCTCGCACTACTTCACTTTATGAAATAAGCAGCAGAGGCACATTGCAGAGTAACACTCTATTTGAAAAACCAATGTTCCGCTGTTGCCGACATATACCCCACATTTAGGAAGCACACTCTGTTGAAAATAGTTATCACAGTCCCAAGACAGTGTGCATTGGTAAAGATCCCAAGGCATTTGGAAACACATATACCCCTGGTAACTAGTTTTAAAAAAGAAGAAGTAAGGGCAATGGATAAAAAACACACACACACACACACACACACACACACACACACAGAGACACACACACAGAGACAGAAAAAGTAGCTCCCTCTCAACCTGTCCCTTTCCTACTATCAAACCTACTAGACCTGCGGCAGCCAGTATTAAACACGGCCATGCTTGGCCACGGCTGCATGTTTCTTGGCGCAAAAGAAGCTAACTGTATCAGAGGAGGTACTTTTGCTGCTCTTTCCAAATGTTTTGTACCGGGGTGGACACACAATGTGGCAGTTGCTGCAATGCAGTTTTATTGTTTTGATGCTCATGCAGGTGTGTCTATGTGTATGTATGAGATGTCTTTTTTTATCCCTTGGTTTATATGGTTCCCTATCCATAAAAGTTGTTGGTTTAAGTAACTAACATATAAGAAGGACTGTGAAGCATTTCATGTATATGATTATACAGTATGTGGGCATGTATATTGACTGAGTTTAAAGGAATCTTTTAAATCCTAGATATGGCTGTATGCCTGTGCAGACTCATAAGTGAAGTTATATGCCATCCCAAGTGCCAAGGGAGGTGAACAAGAGCACAAAACATCATATCATAGTGCAGTTTTATTACCTTATTCAGAGAGGGAATGGGTCAGATGACTCTGAGCAAAACAAATCACACAGTAACAGGTGTGATTTCCTTTGCACAGGATAGTCATAATGGTGTTCATGTGTGTTTAAATACTTACTCTTGCATGTAGCTGGGTCATCTGATCCCTCCCAGGTCCCATTGGCAAGGCAGCGAAGAGTCCGATGCCCGACACCCAAATAGTACCCTGATGAGCATTCCAGCATCATCATAGACCCAAACTCTCCCAACCTACCATAGAGTAGGTGGTAGGTCATGTGGTCTGACAAGATGCTGTCAATGCTAGGGCAGTGGACCGCTGGAAAGTAAAATTTGTATCAAATTATGATTAAATGAAACATTATTTTACAGTTTTCAAACTTTCTTTGTTTAACTTTCAGTTTATATAAATGCCAGCACTAAATACCGCATGAGCCTGTATGATGCACAATTCATAACCTATGAAAATCTATAATCTTATCTAAAGGTCATCAGGAAGCAAAACTTTGAGGGAGTAAGGATCCAGTCCAACTTACTTGGTCTAAGTGATAGGCCTAAAAACAGCATCTATAACATCTATTTTAATTGATTGATTTATATTTACTCACAGATGCCTTACAATTCAACTTTTTTATCCCTGCTTTTTTGGATCTGGTTGGTTCTTGGTTTTTTAAAATACCATAATAACCAGGATACTGTACACTACAGACATTGTGCAAAGAAACTTTTTTTATGCATTAGTCATACAGTGGGGTCAAAAACTGCAAGATACGGTGAAAAGCTCTGAAAATAGCTAGTAAGTGGACCTAAAGATTTTTTCCTTGTCAGCTCATACTCTTGTCTAAAAAAAAACTTACGTAGACATCTGGGGGCTGAGGCAGCATTACTCCAGCTGCCATCCTCCAAACACACTGCTGTTATTGAAACATCGGGGTCAAGGTGGTAACCATGGTTACATTGGTAGGTAACCTGGCTACCAACAGTGTACTGGTAAGCATGGAAGCTGCCGTTGCCCGGTGACTGAGGAATCCCACACGAGATTGCTGCCACATGACAGAGACAGAGGAGTTGAAGAGGGCATTCCTCTGAGACAGCAAGTTTTTAACTCATGTCATCATCACTTGATGAATTTTACCTTGACAAAAAGGTGGTAGCGTATCCCATTGGAACAGCCCATTGGAGTGAAGCTTGCAGGTGGCATTGGCTGTGCCTACGAGGCGATAACCACGGTTACAAAAGAACTGAAGTCTGCTACCTGGACGGAGCTTGGTTCGGTTGACCACGCCCCCATTCACTGGAGGATCATTAATGCTACAGTAGGCAGCTGGAGACACGGAGAAACAATGAGAGAGACAAAGGGAGAAAAATTTATTTCTCTGGGTTTCTCAGTTCACAGGAAACTCTCCCAATTACTGGAAACATTGCAGCATTCATTCACCCATAACCAGGCATTTTGGATAAAATACATGTTGATCATCATCTATGCCCCTTATTACATTACAGCTGACAGCAGTGTCAGTGATTTTAGTCAACATATAATGACTCAAAAACCTGTGAGTTACAAACACAAGCAGAATACTCATACCAAATAAACTACTTTTTCTGAAACCCTTTCAAGCAATATAATGTTTTTGTCTTGCTGGAACAGAACATAAAAGCACAACTGTTAGAGCATGGATAACAGTCTAAACATCAGGCAGAACACGCCACAATGGACTACTTGGCTCTCCCTTCCCTGTCCGATGTGGTCATTGCTCCACCTGGTCTTGGCTCTTTTCCCTTTTGGCCTCACATTGGGGGAATGACTTTCCCACTCCAGTCAGGACAATAGAATCACTCTGTAATTTCCATTTTCATCTATAAACCTTTCTTTCCAAGAGGAAATGGCCCCTCTTTCGCTCACTCTATCTGCTCTAAAATCAATCTGCTCTATCTGCTCCACTAATTTTATATCTTATCAAAGCTTCTCTCTGACATGATCATTCACTGGTTGCAGAAACATTCAGAGATGAGGGCCCAGTCCTTCAATTCCTTACTACTGAGTGTTTATAATTTTAATAAAGGGACATGAACCCCTCTTGGATAAGATTTTATCTAAGGGCCTATATATCACAGGATCAGTTGTTGTTTAATGCTGAATTGCACTGGCAGTTTTATTGGGACTGTGGAGGGTTGAAATGACCTCCCTCCCAGTTTATAGGAAACACTTTGATTTGAATTCCTACATTAAGAAAAATCTCAAATAATGCTTCATACCTATATTAAACTGTGTTGCAATTGAGAGAAAAATAGATGCAGTACTTTATTAATCAGAGTGGGAAACGTTATAAGAAAGAAGTGTTGGAGAGAAATTATTATAAAACATTATAATGTTAATATTCTAACTGTGCCTATGTAGACAGGAGAGTAGGGACAGTCATAATAAGATATATAAAATACTTGAGGATAGATAAGGGCAGGACTGTGAACAATGCAGAGGCAATGAATGACACACACTCTATTGGGATACATTGTAGAATATTATTGTGCTTACATCATGGCGACATGCTAAAGAAACCAAACAAGAAAAGGTAACAATCATCAATACATTTTGGATAATGCGTTGATGGTTTGGTTTATTCACCCTTAATTAAACTTTAGGTCATCAAAAAAGCATCAGTACTGTTGGTATGATTACTTTCAGAGATTATAACCAATTTCACCAGACATTTGCCAGCCAATCAGTTATCAATCCACATAGAAACATGCATTATTGTGGAGGCCCAGTATTCATTAGGCCATGCAGTTGGTATCAGGCTGTTCCGTCATAAATCTACAGAGCCCATAGATTTAAGATGGCTTTACCCAAACAAAGAGCAGATACTGGGTGGTTTGACCCGGCCTTACATATAAATTATATTTGCATTGAATTTAAAATAGCTTTAGCTGATTAATACAAAACCTTCAATGAAAAAGTATAACAGCTTTGTTCTGTTGTATATGTTGTAAAAATATATATATTTTATATAATACATAATACTACCTATACTACTACCATTGTTGATACGTACTAAAAAGTTACTGACCCATACTTATTTACAGCCTGACCAATTCACCATATATATATAACACACATTCAAAAAGCATAAAAAAAACAACCAAAAAAACAGAGGATTGTAATTTCAAAGTGAATCACCATGAAGCCTCTACATAAGCAATGAGACTATAGCTGCGTTTAGAAAGGTCAGTGGATAAATAAATGTGATACAATTAAGAAAAATGGCACTAAGGTCATTTCACAGCTAAAGTGCATGGAGAATGAACAAAATGATAAGAAAAACGCAGCACTGACTGTTACAGACCAAACTGTAGGCAACACAGACCACACACACACATTAATGCACAGACACATACAACCTTGTAGTATAATTGCAAGGAGATAATACATTCTTTTCCCCTTATATTAATCCTAAAACATTAAACAAACAGCCCTTTAAAGACGTGGAGAAATTAAGAAACATAACTAATAATAATAATAAATAATTCCATGTTATAAGCAATTGATGAATATACATATTCGGTACAATATATAGCGCACTCTATGTGTGGTGTGTGTCAATGTAAAGCACACCAGAGCATGAATGGTGCCTAGGAAGTGAAAAATCTCTACCATAAATTTTTGTGCTCTGTATAGCTGCCGTTGTCAGGGCAATACAACACCATGGGGGAAAAGACAATACTATTACTTCAGGCCATTGTGCTGATATAACCCACAAACTAAAATATATTGCACATTTTCTCAGTATAGAGAGCCAGGAGACTGACCTTGTGACTCACTCCTCTCAAGCCCAAACAAGATCAGTGTGGCTGTAAATTGTATTTTCTATGACTGAGATTCGTGGTCATCTTCAACAAATTCTTCACAAGTTAAAACCCATGATTAAGTGGCTGCTAAAAAACCTCACAACCTGAATCCAACAAAGCTAATGGTAATCGCAGTGTTGGCAAGAACCTGCAGAGATAATACACTCAATCTGAAACAAATTGTCAAATTAACAAATTGGTCTTACTCATTCTCATTTGCTCCTAATTAGCCCGATGCATTACAAAAAGAACGTTTCCAATTATAAGTGTTTTCTAAATGATCATGGCTCATGTACCTACACCCTTGATGCATCAATTCATTTGCATGAGGAGAAAGGCATTTGGGTTTGCTATTTATGTAAGTAGATACAAAAGATTGTTCAGCATGGCAGGATGGGTACGAATGACATGTTTTCTTTACAAGGACACTCATCTCCTTGTTTGCCACACTCACATTGTAGCTTTCCTCCTTGACATGCAAGTAATGCATATTTACACACTAAGAAAGAAAGAAAGAAAGAAAATGACAATATTAAATGTACCTGAATATCGTATCTTGAATCCTCTCTTGTTGGTTGCATGGTCAGTGGACCATCGTAGATAGAGCTGGTTTGTTTTAGATGTGAAGAGATGTGTATAAGAGACAGCCGCACGCTAGCTCCAAAGCCGGGACCGAACCAGCGACCACGACCCGTCCTAATCAGGTTCGACAACTTCGTTGACAAACAGAGGGTGTTGGACGCCGCAAGACGCAAAGGGATCGTGAAGTACCAGGAATCCAGCATCATGTTTTTCCAGGATTTGTCAGCCTCGGTTCTGCGCAAACGAAAAGGATTTGAGGATGTGAAGAAACGTCTGCGGGACATTGGAGCTAAATACATGATGCTATACCCGGCTACGCTGAAAATAATCCACGATGGGGAGGCCAGGAGCTTCGACTCCCCCGCTGAGGCCGTGGCCTTTGTTGACACTCTGAGATGAACTACACGTGAGTCACTAGCTGATCTGTTTATGTTTGTGGGCAGGTTATCGGTCTGGACTAAAGGTTGTTTTGAACTTTGTTTATGAGCGGATCATACATCTGTATGATGGCTCACGGGACCAAAACTGAACAATTTCAAATGACAAACTTTGCCCTACTATCTTATGTTTATGGTGATTATGGGTGGCTGATAACATGGTGTAAGCCAATGTCATAGAGGGTACTTTTATTTATTTATTCATTTTATTTTATTTTATTATTATTATTATTTTTCTTTTTCCTGGAGGAGTGGGGATAAAGATTTTTTTTTTTTAATTTATTCATTTATTTTTTACTTATTTATTTTTACAAATTTGTTCATTTTGTTATTTGTTTTTTTTGTTTGTTTGTTTTTAATTTGTTTGTTTGTTTATTTGCTTTTCTTTTTGTTGTTTTGTTTTTGTCTCTTTCCCTCTCTCTTTTAGTTTATTCATTTATTTTTGGTCTGCTCATCCTTGTTCAAGATTGGATATTAATATCATTCTGGTGGTGTTGCTTGAGCTTGGAGCTGTAAGAGAAGTTAACCAAGTTAGTGTTTGGTGATGGAAGAGGTTATGGTAATCCCCTGGTTATCACT
>NW_019525510.1:654878-655613 GCF_002814215.2 Seriola lalandi dorsalis
GTCGTGCATTTTAATATGAGTATTGATGAGTATTTTTTGAGACGCCAGAACAAAATGCCACCGAAAGAAGGTAGAAAATCGACCAAGATGAACAAACCGGAGGCTACTGCTAGCTTGCCTGACTTGCCCCCGATGGAGGAAGAGCAACAGCCGCTGCTGACTGAGGATGCCCTTGACCCGGCGTTTCGCCAAACTATTCAGGAAATAACGGCGAACATAACCAGGGTGATTTATGAAAAGCTGGGGCCTTTGTCCCAGACTGTACAGGCCCCCGCAGAGCAGCTGAAAAAGATCGAGGAGAGGACCACCGAGGCAGAGAATAGGATTGCTGCGGTCGAACACACCTCCGACACGGTGGAGGCGCGGGTCCGGGGGCTTGAAAACCAAATACAGAGAATGGCCGAGCTCATCGACGACCTCGAGAACAGAGGTAGGAGAAAAAATGTACGGGTTATTGGTCTACCAGAAGACGTGGAGGGGACTAACCCAACAAAGTTTTTCGCGAGCTGGATACCGAACCTGCTTGAGCTGGAGACGAAAGCCGGCCGCTTCAAAATTGAAAGGGCTCACCGCACGCTAGCTCCAAAGCCGGGACCGAACCAGCGACCACGACCCGTCCTAATCAGGTTCGACAACTTCGTTGACAAACAGAGGGTGTTGGACGCCGCAAGACGCAAAGGGATCGTGAAGTACCAGGAATCCAGCATCATGTTTTTCCAGGATTTGTCAGCCTCG
>NW_019525510.1:655633-748211 GCF_002814215.2 Seriola lalandi dorsalis
AGTAAACAATAACAATACGTGGAATGGTAGCGACATGTGAGGGTGCAGCGACAGGTCTGCCACGACTTATGGAACAAAAAAAAAACATGCCAAGACTGTTGTGTGGAGATATTTTGTATTTGATGTGGATCATCAGAGACAAGTTATAGACAACCAAAAGCCAGTATGCTAATGGTGTCAGAGCATTTAAGATGAAAGGAGGAAAAACCTCAAACTTATGAAAGCATCCGGATCTGCGCACAGAATTCAGGGTGAGTGAATTTCCGTTTTTAACTATAACGCCGACTTTTTAAATAACTATATAAATAACCATGTATCTGTCACCATCTTAGTCAATTTAAACTACTGCTTGCACATTGACATAGAGGTGTGTGTGTTTGGTGTGTGTTAGCACACTGTGTGTACAGCAGCCTCTGTTCTGTTTTCTGCTGTGGTATAAAATTTAGTATTGAGAATCATGGAATTTAATTGGTTTTGGTATCCTCTACCAAATTTTTGGTATTGTGACATCCCTGCTATGCACCCCCTTCACACACACTGTACCTGGAACCATGCGTAACAGCCAGGAGCATGTCTGGCTGTTGGGGTAGTTGCTAGGAAACCCAGGGCTTAGTATGACTCCTGATGACGCAGACCGCTCCTCATTGGCTGGGCACTGGGCTGGAGGGGTAACATAGAAAAACTCGTCAGTGAAAATTCACAGGTTTCTTTTATACTTTTCTAACTTCTGACAATTCTCTTTCCTGATTTTTCCTGAGTTGTCTGGGTGAGCACGTAGGTTGCATGTCCTCATATAAGGGGGGCTTGCTTCTTTTTCTCCTACTTTGTAACAGAAAGGACACTGTTCATTCAACACTGAGCTATAGCAGGAAAATTTTCTGAAAAGAGGAATTCAAATCAGGATTCAGTTTTGTACTAGAAATACCAGGAGCCACTACCACCACTTCCCAAAGTGGATGTATAATGCTGCTAACTGCTGCTGAAATATGTGCTTTCGTCTTGGGGTCTCTTTAGTGCAAATCAAAAGTCATGTGCACACAACACACAACACTAAGACTGTTTGACAATGGAAGACTGTATCAGTACCAACAGGCTACAAGGATTTTATGCCTCTTCACTGTTTAAATTGCCGTAAAACATGAGGCGTTTAAAGCCTAATTGTATTTCAGTCAGTGATTTCCTACATTTCCCAAAATGACACATGACAACCCACTGAGAATCATGCTGAGCTGGCTATATACAGCTGGGTTTTATGTGTTGGTGGATAAAGCAATAATCACACAGCAATAACACAACGTTTCTTGCACAGGCGAATTTAAGTCTTTATTTGGTTGAAAAATATGTCTCTTCTGATTAGAAATTTACCTCTGATACTTCAAATATTTGCTTCACACAAGTGTGTAGCAATGACAGTATTAGTAGGATGATTAGTATTAGCATTGATCACGTTTTAGGAGCAGACACAACTATAATTTTAAATTTTACTCATCAATATCAGCTTGCTATCATGTGGAGAACCACTCAGACAGTGCAAACAGCTGGATACTGTGGCTGTGGAGAGAACTTGTGAATAACATTGTGGCACTGGAAAGACGTGGGAGTTTACTAGTCAGGGACAATAATTAAGTTGCATTATGGGAAGTGCAGGATTGGTGATTTTTGTAGCTTTAACATATGACCATACTATAGCATTCACACATTATCTACACTGTTGATACACACATACATTTCAGTTCTAAAAACAAATGAGCACAAGTACACACACAGTAAGTTCAGTTTAAAAGCAAAGGCTTTCACAGACGCTATGCTGTGGCACAGTTCTTGTAGATGCTAACATCAGAAAAATGCTCCAACATTTAATATAGAGTTAGGATCCTTAAAGTATAATTGATAACCTTATGTTGTGAGTGTAAATTTATTCCAATTTCAGGAAGAAATTTCAAAAACCCAACTTAAGTTAACTACAGACCACTTTGATTAAGCATTACCTATAGAACTGTTGGGACTCAGGGTCTTACATCTGATTTTCACACTAATGCTGTGTGTGGTTTGGGACTTGAACTGAGCATTGTCTTACCTTGACATGTTGGTGGTGGATCTTCAAAGAGCAAATGGGAGTTGAGTTTGCACATAAGCTCTGCTTTTCCAGTCAGTGTGTATCCAGGTAAACAGCGATACTTCACAATATCACCTAACAGGGAAAATAAAACATCTATAAAACATATTCATTCATCATCATTATCAAACATTTAACAATCATTTTCTGCACAGTACAGCCTTGATGATTGCAAAATTCAAAAAACCAAATTCTACCAAACCATATAAAATAGCTTCGGAATTCTAAGTCTATGTTAGCTTAGCATAGAGAGCTCCAAATTAGTTAACATGTTCGTTGGTTGGTTATTTTACTCCATTTTAAGAGGCAGAGTTGACTTGCAACCTTAAAACACATTTGAGATGTAATACACGTTTCAATCTTTGCACGAGGAGGCACGCAGAGTGCACACTCTCATTATTAAGTTTAAAATTGCAGAACAAATCAAAAACACAACATTCACCCTTTCCTTTAGCTTCGTCAAAGATTGTATCATTGGCTTTTTATGTCTGATTACCCCAAACTACTTCCCTTTGGTCTTTACTCTGTCACAAAGAATGGCTTGACTCTCGCTGTGAACAGGTGCAGTCCTGATGCTGCTGTGGTGCAGTGCAAGTAGCAATAATTTGACTTTATCCTGTAAATCACAAATCTGTAGTAGTGTTGTATTACTGTTGTATTTGTATGTGTCCTATTAGGGACAATGTATCTAAGGACATTTTTTCTCAATATGAACTAATATAGCGTTAATGTATTTTTAAAAGGTCAAAAAAAAAAAAAATCTGTAAATCTTTCAAAAATCAACTAAGTTTTCAGAATTCATAAAATGTTGACATTTCAAAATGTAAGATGAGAGAATGTAAAATTTCTGCAGAAAATTTATATTTTGCCAGAAGCTACTAGGCTCTGCAAACTGCTGGCAGGGTAAATTGATTTTGCTAAGGTTTCATGAAATGTCTGCTTTTTCCAAAATTACAGCTCCAGTTGATCTAAAAGGTCACCAAACCTAAGAGTAAGATGCTTTGAGCAAATCAAATAATACAGAGCCGAAGGAAAATGGAGAACTTGACAAGTGATTATTTCTCCTAAAATGGATGCTATTCAAAAGCTTAGGAAAACATATCCAGTGTTAAATTTCAACAGAGTACATTAAATAGAAAGCGGATGGTCTGAGATGTGTTGGGCCTAGCTCAATGCAATTCACACAATGCAAATAGAAAAGAAGACTTTGTGGATTGATAGCCAGTTCGTTTATACAATAGTGCTATTTACTGACCACGCAGTGGGCCGCAGTGATTGCACACAGCATTTCAGTTTCTTTACATACTTGTGAATAAGACTTATGTGGTATTTAAATCTATTGAACATTAGCTTAACATTAACTAACAAGATACAAAATCTACTGTAAATACCATTAAGACAATTTAAATGTTGCAGTTTCCCCATTGACAGAGGCAGCTGTTTGTCCCTGTTCTTGCTAAATAATACACGTCCCAAACCTCTCTGTGGTGGGTGCAAAGATATGCAACAGACATAGATTTTCTCATATAAAATAAGAAAGCTAATGAGTATATTCCCAAAAAATTGCACTCTTTATATTGTTTTTAAAAGGTAAGGATTTTTATAAGCCTGAGGAGGTGAAAATAGTAGCAGTTCACAAAAATTGCAACAAATTTAAAAGAAAGAAAGATTTTGTGTAACTTTTCTTTTTTTTTCTTCATCTCTTTGTGACTCATAGTGTTTACCACAGGTTGGGAATCAGTGCAGTAAGAAAAGGCTGCAGGAGTGGTGACCAGTTGGAGGTTCACACCAGTTACCATAATTTATTATTAAGAAAGATACTGGTCCTCTCTAATTTTACTTTAGTGATTACATTAAAAAATGATAAAATAACAGTTTTCTTTTGTGAATCTATTTCTCTGTTTTTTTCTTGCAGTGTGTTACAGATACAGATAAACATGCACACAGATGCACTGAACGGATGCAGGTTTGCTGTCTCGGTTTCAGTAAACCTGTCTAGTAGGTTATTCTATTATGATGGGTGGTGATTTTGTTTTAGTTTTTTAATATTTTCTAGTTTGTCTACTGTCAACAAAGGTTTTGCTGTATAGAAAGTCATAATTAATAACCAAGACTATTACCTATCTGGAAGTCTTCATCTTCAAAGATCACTTCGGCATTCTCCACAACAGGGGGAGGAGGGCATTTCTTTAGACGGTAAGCTGGAGAGAGGTGTAATACAGTAAAGTACCTTTAAGATTTCATTTGAAAAAAGTGAAGTACAGTGATGTTTACACTGTCAATGTAGTTGCATAATTGTAACTGAAAGGATGTGTGTTGGTGGTTATTATACATAAGTATCTTTTATATTCTATCTTTTATATTTGTTGATCATTAAATCAATGTGCATGAACCAAAAAATGGGAACCACAAAACAAAAGAACCTAGTCTGACAGCAGAAAATGTAAGACAGGTTATCATGTATTTCTATGGAAATAATAAAAATAATAAAGAATATCATCAGAATAAAAATCATAATAATCATCATAATAATCATAATAATTTCAGTATAAAGCAAAGAGGAATTGTGGAGTAAATCTCACATAGAGTATGGTGCTGAGTCAGTCAGGGTAGTCTTGTGGGATAAAGGAAACACTACACGATTGAATTCACAAGTCAAAAACAGTGTCAAACTCTGCAAGAACAACTTAAGAAGTGAATTCAGCCTCCCAGATATGTTTCTCAGTGACTTGAATAACAAACATAAGCAAACAACATCATTAATTATTTCATTTTAAACCGCATTTTTTTGTCTACCTGCATACTGGGGAGAGATCTGGTTTCCTACTTTGGATAAATGAAAAAAAAAAAAAGAAAAAGGGAAACTGATATTTTTAAGTGTAGCTGATCCGAACCCCTTTTTAAGTAATGATTCGCTGGTTCCATAAACAAAAGCATACTTAAACACAAAGGTGCAGATAGTTTGTATGTTTCCCTCAAAAACAGTTGTTTGAGGTTAGAGAAAACAAGGCGCACGCTGAGCAACAAGGCAGTGAGTTGCATTCTTTGTCACTGGTACTGTGTAATTTTAACAAAACTCGGAGCTCCAGTTACAAAAGCTGCACCTCAGCGTGCACAGACTTCCAGTGATTCCTCAGAATATATTCTGTGTTGAAATAAACACATCACATGAGATAGACATCCTCAGAGATACGAACTTGTTTATTCTTAAAAACTGTGAATAACGCTGGAGTGATGGAGCTGGCGACGGAATAGAGTGAAAGGAGAAAAGTGGGCACATCACACTCTCATACTAAGACAATATCAATTCATAAATCAAGATGGATTGTTTGGGGAAATCAGTTTGGTGGTGTATTTACAAACACAGGTGGCATGTAGAAATATTAAACCAAAAACTACTCCCATGCATTCAGTTGTAGAAACAGGTTTTGGCACAGAACTTGTTACTTGGTTTTGTCTCTACACCCATTTGTTCATTCTTTAATGTTGTACATGAAAATACTGTATGAGGACACCAATACTACAGGTATGTTTGTGTATGTGTGTGTGTGTGTGTGAGGGAGAGAGTGTGTGTATCTGTACCATGGAAGTTGAGAATGAAGAACCCTCCAGTTGAAAAGTCAGAGTGGAAGCGGATCAGGACCTGTGGGCTGGTGCTGTAGGCAGACTCTAATGCTGTGTTGCCACTGAAGACTCCCAGCTGAGGGCTGGATGTATCTGGACCGTCCCTAAATAAAGAAGGAGAGACAACAAAGACATCTGATGCTGCTGAAACTAGCAAGATACACTGAAACCATTGTAGCAGAGGGATGGAGACACCAAGACACCAAGAGTCACATATGATATAAAGCAAAGTGTTCTTTATGTACAAGCAAAGCCCTTCAACTAACATGATTCAGAATTCAAAGATTTGTCACACACTCAAATTGTGCAGTGAAATGGGGGGAGGACACACTGTAGAGGATGTTAAAATGCGAATGCATAATAATAATAAGGAAAAGTGTAAAAAATAATGACTAGACAAAAAATGAATTTAAAGAGTAACATTTCAAAGATAAAAAAATTGATGTTATATGTAATATAATAATATCAATATTAACAATTTAAGATTTTTTACAATATGTATGATCATTTGATGACAATCATTTCATTAGTAATACAGTACAATAATAATTTAATACAGGTGATACATATTCCGAGCCTTATCTGCCCATGCTGAACCGCCATTACTTTGTTTTCAACAGTTTTCCTTCTGTTCTGTGTAGAAATAGAAATATTTTTCTCATTGATCAACCTAAAAAGATTCACCAACACCTCACTCCAAAATGCATTTTAGTATAAATCCACAATTATCTCCAAAATCTCTGTAGATTCCTTACAATGCAAATCCATAATAGTGATCAAAGCCACACTAAAAAACAAACTCCTGACAGGTATCAAACATTAACAATGTGTTGGTGTATGTGTCTGCCACTCCTCAATGTCAGGGGTTGAGATCAATATGAACTACTTATGAATTGCTAGTAGTGGATTTGCTTTCACTGACTGGATTTAATTACAGAGGGGAAGAGAAACCAAAGCAGCCTTTGTTAATAATATAAAACAGATATCTGGTAAGTCCACATGCCTGTTCATTGGGTAGCAAAAATATTTTACTTTTTTCTTTTCTTTACTTTTTTTTACCCATTTCAAACAAGTTCATTGAACAAAGCCGATGGATTAAAGGCTTAACTTCACTCATTAAATATTGAATGTTGTTGAAAGGTTACATTTTCTAAAGTTCCTAAATGCCCAGTTTTAGGTTTTTAATGAACATGCCATTGGATTAAACAAGGGTTTTAAAATTTTAATTCATGAAGAGTGCCTGGGATCTCTTGGCTCCTCAATAATTCAAGGTTTTCCGAAGGTGTTGGAGCTCATTTGGAGAATCAAATGTGCTATTTGGGTCATTTAAATCAAAACTGAGTAAGGATTTTGTGGCTCTGTTTTTACTTACTAAAAATACACAAACCCAATAGCAGTATTTTTCTTAGCCCAGAAGAAAAAAAAAATGCATACAATGTCATCTACTGTATCATGTATTTCATGAGCATACAGAAAACGCGGACGGAGTTGATTAGTGACCATTTCCTCAGTGAGGAAAGAATGTGCTCCTGTGAAAGCTATTTAATGAAGTCTGTACCTTCAAGCCTTAAGATGTTAGCTTATAAGCAAAAAAAGCTGCTGATGTGAATCTCAACACCCGCTGAAACAACATAGTCAGGAAGAGTGAATGAGATATTCACCCTCACATTTTAAGTAAGCCTTACCTGTGAAAATAAAGATTACAAATAAATTTGATTTAGTAAGACTTGGCACTTATTTATCTACTCTGTCTATCTACTACAGGTGATTGACACAAGCGCAGCACAGTTGAGAATACGCTGGGATTGGGAGGAATACATTAACGGTGTGATAGGAGCTCGCATCATTCACCACCAAATAAAATCACCTTACAGTACAGGCAGTGCATTCTTTGCCACAGCACTCTCAGAGTTTTACGATGTGAAGAACAGTAGATCCAACACAAAATCCTCTTTTGGAAGTAAACTGATGTCTTTATGCTGGAGATGCAGAATTACCATGTGAAAGAGTTAGAAATTATAGTGCACTGATAGAACAATAATACTGTGATATGAGAACAGATATTTCTGAGACTTTGTTTATTAAAATGTTGTGATATATCTTAAGCGTTATCTCCTCTTGTTGTGAAAGGCTGCGTAACAGTTGAGTGCTGCAATTTTTCTGAGCTTTTATGACAGCTTTTTTGTTGCTGAATGAAATAAACCATGAATTTCTTTATAAATTGTCCATCACTTCTACATTGATTTTTTTTTCTTAGAAATCCAGCACAAAGATTTTATATTATATAAAAGCACCAATAGTACACAAAATATTTCAACATTGTCAAATAATATATATAAATAAATAAATAAAAAACCCTGCTTTTGATTTGCTCTTAATTTAGTCAGATAATTTGAGTGAGTACACAGCATTATAAACTATTGTGCTGCTCTGGTGTTAGATCCATCACTCAGTTAGAAATGGTTCAGTGATATTAGGCAACGGGCCAAACACAACTGGTGGCAGACCACAGAGACGTATGGCTTCAGTCCCTGATATCTGGGTGCAGCTGCTTTCACATAAACCTCAGGGCTATACCGGGCAGAAACCAGTTGACACATATCATTGAGATACGGAATATACAAAACACAGTAAAGCAAAAGGCAAAAGATATCCCACACAAGTTTGATTAATGAGAAACCAGAACAGAAGGAGGCTGGTGAAGAAGGAACTCAGCATAACCACTAAGAGCAGAGTAGAATAAATGATCAGAGGAGAGAAACTCTCGGCTTGTCAGATCATAAAAACGACCTAATTTACTTGTTTGAATGTGACTGGTGATTCTAAGAGTCAGCTGTTACTGATGGCATTTCAGAAATTCAATGCTCAGTCTGAACTAAAGCTATGAACATATTACTCTATGTGTCATCTTATGCTCAGCATTTATAGTAGGCTACACCTTATATATAAACAGCATATATAGTAACTATCCTTGGCCTACAGCTTTGCACTGGAACTTAAATTTTTTTTATCAATAATAGGCTTGCTTGGTCCACTTATTTAGATCCAGTATGATTCATTTTGGGATCAAACTCTTAAAGTTAACCATTAAAAGTTTCATATTACAGTAAATTGAAATTACGCTCCCAATCAATTTTCTTATTAACCCGGCAGCTCACACGGGACATAATGTGTCTTCCCCTACTCTCTGTCCAAGTGAATTCAAAAATCCAAACAGTAAAACACCCAATTCATGACAAAAGCAATGGCCCCAATCTTATGCTCTTGTGAGTTCAATTAGACAATGTCAGTTATTCTGTTTTATTAACAGTTCGCTGACGATGCACATAATTAAGGCATTCTAAATACAAACTCCATCAAGGAAAAAGTTTCATAATGGCTTTGTTTATTATCTAAATAGGATGTAGGTCATTCATTTATTGAAAAACCCCACTGTACCTCTCACACTGCTCCAACCTTTCACATTAAAAGCACATTTGTTTCTGTCTGCGCATGTTGAAAGGACACAAAAACTCACCAAAAAGCTCTGCTTCATGCCACAAGGATGCAAGGTAGAAAATAGGATCTGTTGAAGCACAGATGAGCAATGAGCGCATCTCTGTCAAAAAGAAATGTGGCCGGAGTCCCTGATGCACTAACCTTTGATCTGACTGACAACACCTGGAAGGCAATTATGGATGTTCCACCTGTGCTGAAATCCCTATGGTGTACATCTACAGTACAACTGTCTGTAGTAAGAAATAAAGAAATATCTTTTGAGGGAGTGTTTGAAGTAACAGGTATTATTGTCAGTAAAATTAGTCATTTATTTTTTTTATTAAAAAAAAAAACAAAAAAACATCGGCTGTTTCAAATAAATCACATCTAAAAGTTATATCTTTAGTGATTAGTCAAACTTTGAAATCAGATTACTGATGTGGGTGGCTGTTCGATGCTATTTACTCTACTATAATGCCGGTGCAATAGACCGTTAGATCATCCAGTCTAAATGTGTCAAAGGCCCTGGAAGGTAGGTGATATCCCACTGGGTCGGAGAAAAGGACTCCTCTCTTCAGAGTCAGGCCCCTGTCACTTCCAAATATATTCATGTGTTTGAGATATAGTTACACTGAGTGGTTCAACAGTCCGTTATGTATGCACAAATCTCACATTACAGATGTCTTTTTGTATCCAACAATCTACAAATATTTTATAATTTTTTTCACCATGAAATGTGGCAAAAACACATAAATCGCAGAAATCAATTTACAACTGCAAAATAACTCTGATGCTGCTCTCCATAGCAATATCCATGGCTCTGGTAGCTGGTGAGATTGAAAGCGAGTAGTCACGGATTGTGAATGTATTACTTTCCCACTGCCTACATTTCGACTGCTCACTCCCTAGAGCTTGACTCCTGAGCCTGAACATTAAAGCCTGACCTCACACAAACACCAAATATGTCTTTACCAAACCAAACCTGCACCATACGATGACACGGCCAAAATACGACTTTACTTTATAATAAATTCACTTTTCAATATTGTTTTTGTCGGAAAACACGGTGCAAAACGGAAACTATTAAGTGAGAAATTTCTCTTGGACTGACCCAAACTTGACAGATCCAACCAAGTCCCGTTGGATTTGTGAACACAGCTCTACCACTCCTTTCATTACATTTCCCACTCCCCACTGAATCTCATCATTACTCCTAGAGTTCCTGAGCCCTATCCAGCTCTGCGTATGGCCATGGTACTGAGGTAGATTGAATTGGTCAGTGGTCCCATTGTAAATGCATTACTCTCACACTCCCTGTATTACAATTTTACCTCCACACTGAATCCCATTATTACTGCAGGAGAGTCTGTGTATTCATAGCACAAAGCATATACATGTGTGTATGTATCAGGAGTCTATGGAGCGGTGATCCCTGTTATCAAACGTGCCATACACAGACCTGGATGGGTTCGTGTGTATGGCACGTTTCATCTTCCTGTATGATAAAGTCAAAAACAATTGACACATATACCTTTGCTCAGTCAAGACTGTGTTTGTAAATATATAATGAATAAAAATGCAATTGATTCCCGGGATATCTGTTTGAGAGAGGCTGTGTGTGTGTGTGTGTGTGTGTGTGTGTGTGTGTGTGTGTGTGTGTGTTTTTTTTTTGAGAGGGACAGGCAAAGATGGACAAAAAACAAAAGTAAAAGTTGATACAACTGAGCAGAGAAAAGACAGGCTATAACTGCATTCAGGGCTTATCCGTCAGTGATGCAATCAGTTCCAGGATAAAGGGCAACATTGAAAAGAAGCTTATGCATTTGTGTGTATATATGTGTGTGTGTGTGTGTGTGTGTGTGTGTGTGTGTGTACATCCAAGTGTGAGTGTACCCACACTTACCAGACGGCAATGTAATCAGTGACAGGCTCCGTCTGCAATAAGGTAAAGTTGATATAAACTCCATGTCCGTGGGGAACAGTGATGAGCCAGATACAGTCCTGGGAGTTGGGGTATTCATTGGGGTACTGAGGTGAATAGATGGTCCCATTTTCAGCCGTGACATTGTAGCCGCAAGGAGCTGTAAAGAGCAGTGTTATAAAATTATCTATTTGCAAATTTGTCACTATCTTCCAATGTGTCAGACCTGGAAGGATCAGGAGACAAGAATAACGGCTGAACTGTAGACAGTAAAGACTGTAAGTATTATCATCACTATTAGCAGTAAGTGATTTGTAATTTTTGGGGAATCACCCAATGGGAGCAACCCTCTGCTCCCACGCCACCAACCAACACAGACATGCCCGTGTACACCTTCCAAAGGACATTGTTGCCTTAACTATAAATGTGACATTTCTAATTCTACATTTCTATTATGTCCAGTTATCTTCCTTCCCCCGAAAGCAATTGTCTTTTTACAACTGTGTGTTAAAGTAATGAGTAATACAGCTTTAAATTTTATGCAGTGGACTGAGTTTATTCAGGCAGGGGTTTTCTCATGTTTCTAACAGTACATTATAAGCAAGCACTTGCCCATTCACATTCTTTTCTTTTTCTGAGCAAGAAGCAGCAGTAGCAGTGTTTTATCATCCCAAATTGATATAAGTTGTCTAATGACCTTGGTCAACATGTGTTATGACCAGGAGTTACAATGTATTGAGGAGCAGCTTTTAATAACTCATTTTTTGGCAAGGAAAGCTCTCACAGACATTTTTTATAAAATTTCCATATTTACAGTTAACCCTGTAACACTTTGCCCAATCTTTTTAAATCAGTTCTGAGATTTAGATATCATATTAATATCTTTCCTTTCTGTTAATCAAGGTGTAGGGTTGTCTGTACAAGAACTGCAATAAGTGTTAGAAGTTTAAGACTTATACAGGATTCTGCGTTGTTAATGGAGCATGCCATTGTAAGTTATCGGTAAATAGGGTTGAAGAAGGGAATTTTAGATATTATTCCTCTATACTGCACATTCAATATGTTTATTGTCAGTTCAAACGAATAATCCTAATACTTCTTCAGCCAGGAAAAAGTGCAGACAGGTGAAGGTGTCCAGTCAGAGAGCAGCAATATTCAGGAGAGAGACTTTCAGCACAGGAAAGACAGGCAGCACAAACTCATGAGACAGGACAGACCCTGAATTTAAGAGAGATTTGCTACTACTGCTGTCATGCATTTTAATAAGGCAGATGCTATTTGCACACAGGTGTTCACAGCCAACAATGCTATTTACATCCAGGATGGATAGCCAAATTGGCTATTTACATCCTGGTTCTAGGCTTTCCTGGACCACTGCAATGAGTGATATGGGAGACATCCCAGTAGAAAGGCTTTCTAACACGTGGTTAATGTTATGAAAGGGTCTGATCTTTTCCTAAACCTAACCAAGTAGCTTTGGTGCCTAAACCTAACCAAACTCTAACTAAAAATTAATATTATAAGTCAGTAAATATCAACTTTTGATTTCACAGAGGAATCACCTGATTTCCTTAAACTGTTCTGCTTAAAAAGTGACGTTTAATAAGCTACTGATGGCAGCAGACATTTACAAACACCACCCGGTGTATGTCGTGTATTAAATGGTGCATTCCAACAGTTTGTGCTGTCCTTTCCACCTGTAGACGAGCTCTTAGGGAGCCATTGGGTGCTCCATATGAGTGTAAATAGCTGTATAGCTGCAGTGTGACCATTTTTACCTGGGTACAAATAGATACTCCGTTTTAACAAAATTTTTCAAAATATAATATAGCTCCACTCTCAGGTTACTCCCCTAAAATATTTTGTTATGGAGGTGGATTGGTCTAGGGTGTATTTTCAGAAGTACAGATGCTAATGAATAATCACAGAAATATTAAAGGAATATTATAGGAATACGACAGGCAGCAATGTGTCTCTGTGATCCTCTTACTCCTCCACGACTACATGTTGCTATTTGTCACTTTGATCATGAATGTGGCACTACTCTAAAGAGTATATAGGCTACAATATAGTATAGAATTGAGCATTTCTAGTACATAGAGAATATTATAGATCAAAGACGAAACTGACAGACGGGTGGGACTGGGAGAAATAGGCACAATCACAAATGCATCAGGGACTTCACCACCACAGAGAGTGTGATGGATTTATCAATACACAGCACAGTTAGGCTTCTGATATTTCAGAGCCATGGTCAGGGCCATAGATTCTAACTTGCACGAACCTAAGTCAGATAAAGGATCAATGACTCAGGAAGAGTAGACTTACATATTCAGCTAAACAATCCCTCTGCCCCTTTCCCTTTGCTACTAGGGGGTGGAGATTGCATGTGATTTTGCTAACAAGAAGGATCCCTCCTCAACCCCCCTCAAATGACCTACTGACTATTAGAAATAGAAGAAGTAGAGGCAACAGCTGTAGCAGTAGTGGTAGTAGTGAGAGCAATAACTTTGGTACTGACATTTACAGTAAATAATCCAAGTGACACAGGGATATTTAATTTCCAAAGATTAAATGAAATGTTCTCAAATTCAATCAGGATAGCAAGATTTTCTAAATGTGTAGATTATAAAATACAACTGGTCAATGAGGGATGTTGTTGTGGTAAAGCTGGTTGTAACAACAAAAAATAATGTGGCTAATATGTTAACCATACATTTTTCTTTCTTAATTTAGATTATTGTACAAACCTTTAACACAATCAACAGACATCAACAATTTACTAAATACCATCATATCAAGAAGTCACTGGTTGTCCTTACCCTCACAGCGTGGAAATGGGTGGTTCCACTTCCGATTGGTCCCATGCAGGCATGTTAGTACTGGGTGTCCAATCAAAACATAACCAGGGTAGCACTGGAAAGTTACTGATTGGCCAGCACTGTAGTCACTGTTGATGATGTCACCATTGGAGAAAGGAAAGGGGTCCTGGCAGTTTTGAAGTTGATAAGCTAAAGAGAGAGATGTGGAGAAATGAGTGGCAGCGTGGAAATACTACAGTTAAATTTCTTTAATTTCAGATTAACCTGATTTTTTTGGCATTAGGAAAATAATATAAGATGCTCTTTGACAAAGTACATAGGCAGGCAGTTATACTCAGGTTAATGAATACAATGTAGTTGTATGTTTCTGCCTTTTATGCCTGTCTTCCCAAATGTGACTACAGAATGGAAATTGCAATTCATTGTATTTAAACCATTTTTCCGATCTACAGCTAATGGACTTGAGGGGGCATTAAAAAAATCTATGACCCACAGAGGTTACCAACAGTAAGTGCAACAACATATATAGATCTAATCTCCTCCTACACAGTTCACTAGCACATGTATGCACACTTGCTTGAGGAAATGTCAGTATCACGGGTCTGTTTAGAGCATGTCTCACTCTGCATGAGTGTCATGGCAAGTCAAGGCCCTCCATTAAATGTGCCATTGACATAGAGCAGTAGTGACTGACATTAGACTAACAGTTACCAAAGGCTAGAGAGAAGGACAGCTCTCCACAACACAAGGACAAGCACTCAGCACCAGGTCAATACAAACATGGTCTGCAGGACCTGAGCTGCAGATTTAACAAAGAGACCTCAGAGACAGTCCTTGCTGGTAGTAGCAGGATCTAGGATATAGGAGGGGACTGCATACAACACAATTAAGACACAGGCAAGACTATCCAAAGTCCAGATGGGAGATGCCATGATGGATGTTTAAGAACGTCAGAACTAAACTCCTGTGGGATTTTTAGATGTCAACAGATAAACAAATATTGACAAAACGAATTGGACATACTAGAAACTAAGAGGTAAGAGAAAACCAAGTGGTAACAGATGTAGTATAGCTCCCATGCGAAAGCAGCATGTAAGGGAAGTAATATGATAGGACACAGAAATAGCCAGGGGCTGAGAGAGGAAGTACTGAGAATGTTGAAGTCAAAAGTTGTCCAATTGGGAGATGGAGTTCCACTATGGAGGGCTGAAACTGCCAAAATGAAAACTAAATAAGAAAATGAGATATACCATTAAATCCCCCAACACATATAAAAAACAAATACAGGCATTAACTAAGTAAAAAAACTGATATTTAAATTAATGAACTGATATTGTTGTTTCAATTCGCTTCTGTATATATTGACCTTTGTATTAATTCCAAAATGTATTTACTTTCCCATTTAAATTTACATTTTATATATTCAATTGTTATTTATCAATCCATTTATGTTTTCCCCAATTTATTTCCCCTTACTTATTAATTTCTGTCTTTTATTTTAAATTTCTTTATGCGTTTATGCTTCATTATGCAAATGATATTATCAATATAATTCAATATTTATTGATTCATTTACTTATTTATTTACTTATGATTTTGGCAATGCCATCCTCCATACTTTCAGCTTTGAAAATGTAATCAAGAGGGTGACTCGAACAGATTCCAGAAACAATATTTAGCATGCATTTTAGGCACTGTAATGTCAGGGTGCCATACACTACAACTGGAAACAGAGCTTCCTTAAGCGTTTGGGTCAAACGTCAGTGTGTGGGTACTTTTCCTTTATATTCATACATATTTTTTGGCATCCAGCATTCATCCTACTGAGGTTTAATGCATGTGCACACGACAATTCAGCCTATTGAACCCTAAACCTCCAAGGCCTTGAGTAGAACCTGAGCTCGTACCTTCGCGTGGTGCATAGGTGAACATATGCACTGGGGTTGGAGCACTGCCAGTTTTGTTCATTCAACATGATCGAGGGTAGTTTTGTAAACCTACTGTATGTGTGTATTATATCCTCCTGCCAAAGATCTTTGCTGTCAGGTGAAAAAAAGCATCTTGTGCAGCTCTATGCGAAGAAACATGTTCACACTCTCCACAACAGTGCCAACAGTGGGAGTTAGCAGTGACAAGGACTGCAGTGTTATGAGACTTGGCCATTGCTAATTGGGAGAAAAAGGGGAAAATGATTATGTGCATGTGAATGTGGGTTAGCTTATATGTAAGTTAGTAAGCCTTGTTCTAGTTATGCTGGCATATAAGCCCACAGTGCATCTCTTCTTTTGAAGTGAAGCACAAGTAAAGCCTGCTGGACAAGATGGCAGTCTCTCACAGGGGCTTACTAACAATCCATCTCTTTTAATGATGAGAGGAAAGCCATAAGGTTTTTTCTAAAGTCTTTAGCATGACTCATCCACAGATCAAAGCTCAAAACCTCATGGCAATATGTTTTTTTCATCCTACCCTTCATTTCTTGGAGTTGGGAAGTCTTTGTAATTTGGCCACTAGGTTTGGATGTTAATTTATTCACAACATTTGAGGAGACCATTTTTTTCTAAATCATTTTAAAGCAACTAACTTGTTTTCCCTACCCCAAATATGGATAAACAAAACAGTAGGCTCAATTTGATTGCAAGTGTGTTCTCTCACTGTCCCTTGAGGGGCAGCTTTCAACTGGAAGTGCCTGCAGTAATAACCTCAGGGTTTGTGGCATTTACTGTATGCAATCATCGTAATCATCTTAATGAGTCAAAAAATCACACTTGAACTCACCCTGATAGGTCAGTTTGAATCCCGGCCTGTTCTCTGAGTGGTCACTGTAGAAATGGATGATCGTCAGGTGGGTAGTGCTCAGTAGAGGGGGTGGGATCTGTGAACCAGTAAACTGTCCAATCAGGGCAGAGCTGTGCTGTGCTCCAGCCCTGACCTCTAGGAAGTCATGGTTGTCTTCAGAAGAGAAGTTTTGGAACTGAATATGGGCTCCTAGAATACAAAGACATGATATGAAAGACCATATATAATACATTAAGCAATATATGAGAATTAAAGTATAGGTGATTCTTATACCTAACAGGATCTTTGATTCCCTGACACAAAGGTGGCCTAGATTTTATAGATTTGACAACAACTACAGATAAAGTTTACATTTGACATAGTTTTCAGAGTGTATTTACAACATAGAGACATATTGTAAGCACAAAGACCAAGTGCATTAGGCTTACATTACTCCACACTTTACTATCCATTTTTATCAATGTATTTTTATTAGGTTGTTTTACATTGTAATTTTTATATTTTGATAACTTGCACTGAAGACGGAACTCCTGAATCTAGTTTTGTTGTCACTGAAGTGTACTCTTATCAATTCTGAAAATAAAAATCATACCACATCAAACATAAAAACTAGCAATAATAAAACAGTGACGGATACAAACTGTGCCCTATTGAAAACATCAGTTAGTGCGGTCATTAAACGGCACCATGTGTCATCCCCCAATGAAACATGTGGTGAAGCTTTCAACGAACCATATGTGCTGCAGATTTTGCACAAAAAAATGTCTGTTTCCTGAATACACAGATGTCCTGAAAGTGACATATTCCTTTTAGGAATGCTCTTACACCCCATAAGACTTACCATATCCAGTTGGCAGGGTGATTTGCCAGGTGCAGTCCAGGTTGCCAGGGTAGTTGCCAGGGAAACCTGGACTAAGGATGACACCACTCATCTCAGACAACACCCCGCCACACCGAGCTGACAACACAAGCACAGCAAACATATTGTTAAAACAGGTAACACATGAGCACTATACAGTAGAGATCATCACTTCATCCTCTTTGCTTCAACAGACAAAAGGTTATGCCACAGAAGAGACTATACAGCCACAAGAAGGAACACAGGGTGGTAATGCTACATTACTTAAAAAAAAAGTAACTGCTAATATCTGGTATGCTAATGTCTGATATTCTTGGTTTTTAGTTAACAACTTAGGGAAAATAGTGTTATTAAGTCCACTTATTTGGTTTGAACTGAAGTGTATGATACCAATTGTTTGGAGACTGAGTATCATGTCTAAAAATTCTTGGACCAATATATGCTGAATTTTTGTAAATCCTATAGAACCAAAGGTGACAGACATAATTTTTTTTTAAATTTTATGGCACCCTATTATGGTGCCCCTACCTATTGACAAATTTGAACATGATTTAGTTAACGCAACTGTCTCTGACTGAAATAGGAAATGCTGAATTAGACACATAGTGAAGGGAGCTGTGACAGATTTGAGTTTAGTTAGTCCTGACAAGTCATGGTTGAGTTTAACTGGAATTGGCTTTCTAGACCTACTAAGGTCTTCACTAAGGACTGAATTATTCAGGCCTAAACACAAACATCAATGTAATCAAAGTTCCTTAACACTATTGGAGAAGTTAGGAAGCTTTGGCCTTCAGCACAAGGTACAAAATTCTGTTTGTACCGAGCAGGTGTATTGATTTTTTAGATCGCTGACTCTATGTCACTGACAAAGTTACAACCCCAAATTTGATTTCAAGCTGGTAACATTAAATATAACAACTGAATCATAGTTCAGACTTGCATTTTCTCATTAAGTTATTTCTGTTTATTATTTTTGATTTAGAATTAAAATTCCATTGACAGTTCTGTATTATGTTACCATGAGTGGATACAGTCATTTTAAACTGAGCTGCCTGATAAAACCATAGTACTGTTTCAGCAACTGACAAGGTCATTGGCTTAATATAGAAGAAATCATGCTTTACTGACTTGAATCTAAAGTTTCTATTTTAAAATATGATATCAATTTTAACTGACTTTTGTCTTGTAACGAAAAAATGCTATTTTTTAATATACTATATAATACAGCTGAAGAATTCCACACACTGACATGTAATCAGTGATTGAATATACTGATTTTGATATTACCCTCAAAATGTAAAATAAGAAAGAGTTAAAAGCTAAAGGTTCAACGCCAACCTGCAGGATGTATTTTTTCCCCATTGGATCAATCATTCATTATGCAATTCATCCAGCAGTTCAGTGTCCTGGTGTGAGTGTGTGTTACCTATGCAAAGAGGAGGTGGGTAGTTCCATCTGCGCACAGTACCAGGCATGCAGGAAATGTGAGAATGGCCCTGAAAATGTTAATATAGTTGGTTAGGTTCAAGAAGAAGAGAGGGGAAGTCATTTTTGGTACATTTTCAACAGTCTTTTAAATTAAAATATTAAAGAAACAAGTGGAGGAAAATGTGCAATCTCAGCATTTTCTAAGGGTGGGAATTTGATTTCTATTTCATTTCAGAGCAGGACAATAATTCGGTTTTGCTCTTAACTAATGTAAAACTACAACCATTTCATGTTATTGCATGCTTGCTAACTGACACTGACACCAGTGTGTTTGTCTGTACACAAGGTTTGTTTTACAGTATCTACTCTTCTTCCAATAAGCAACATTTGAAAATCATTTCCTGATAAATTAATGCTATCCACAATTTGTAAAAATATATACAAACTGTACGTCAGTTTATGTTTTCATTACCTGTAATGTGTACCCAGGCTCACAGGTGAACGCCACCACTTCATTGACCATGTATCTGTCACCATTTTTAATGCCATTGGCTGGGATCATTGGCTCTGGACAGGTGGTGAGACCAACAGCTACAAAAAATAAAATACAATAAAGAAAGAACAAAAGCATGATTAACTATTTAATTACTATTATTTATTGTATCATTAAGTTTTCTATGCAATAATTACTTAGCCTTTGGCTCAAGTCCTTTGTCCAGTGAACATGCTATGATGATAATATAGACAGGAAAATACTGTAAATTTGACCTGATGGTCACTTCTTTAAGTTCTAGACAGCTAAAGCCCCATTACTGCATTGACCTTTTTTTTCAATTAACTAAAGTCATTTTATTCTAATTTTATTCTATACTTTAACAATAGCAGAATAATTTCCCTCTTCTGTTCTCTACCTCTACGTACTTTAGTAGCCAAAAAGACCTTTACCACTGTCTTTCCCATCTTCCTCTTTCAGTTGTATGTGACCTTTCTCTTGAGTACAGCATTTACAAGGCACAATCACAGCAAAACACAGCAGTTTACATAATATCTGTTTCCCATAGGATAATTTTGAACTACTACTTTTGAATTTTTTAACTACTAAAAGATTGGTCGGCTAAACTCGTATCATTATTAGTTTTAATTTATCAACCTCCTGGTCCAGCAAGTTTTTTCTTAGTTCACTGACTTTCCGATTTCTATTATTAAGGCTATAGGCAAAGTGATTACTGAACTTCTTTATATTACAGATTATTTTAATTTCAAACACGTTTCAGGTGCCACTCACACAGTTGGTCCATATTTTGGACCTTGTTTTTTTCTCTTTGACAAAAAACACTCTTTTTATCAGTGATGATAAATGCATTTTCCTTGAACTCTCTGTAAATGCTGACTCTTTATATCGTAAAAACTCTTTGTTCTCACATCATCACTCAGAGATCAGTTCTCAGAGCATTTTTGCCGTGATCTTAATACAAATCTTGATAATGTTAAGTAATTAATGCAGTCTTTTGATGAGCATTGTTCCTCACTGTTGGACAAAGTGGGACCTTTAAAGATCAGGACTAGGGCTATCTACAACACTTCTCTGTGGATGAGGGATGCTGTCCACTGTCTGAGATGGAAGTGTCGCAGGACGGAACAAATATGGAAAACCTGCGGGCTGGAAGTACATCGCCTATACATTAAAGACCTCCAATTTTCTTTTAATACATCAGTGATGACTATTAGGTCCAGTATTCATCCTGGGACTTGCTTACCCAGCTCTAGCCTTTGCCTGTCTCCTACTATTCTGGACTTTTTCCAACCTATCAGTTTACAAGGAACACGCACGCGTGCTTCTCTGCTGTATTTCAGTGACATCAGCTGCACACACAACGCATGCAATGTGTTTCCTGCATTAGATCCTACTGTGCCCAAGAACTATAAGCCTATATTTAAACTCACTTTTTGGTCAAATATTTTAGAGAAGGTTGTGGAAAAACAATTCACATGCATGCATTTCATAATGCCGCTGTAAGAATACTCACTAGGTCAAATAGATTGAAATAGTCTCATATTATCCGTATATTCACATCCCTTTACTGGCTCCCTGTTACATATAGTATCCAGTTTAAAATTTACATTCTTATATACAGAGCACTGCATGGTCAAGCATTCTTATAAACAGAGCACTGCATGATCAGGCTCCTGTGCAGGTCCAATAAGCTAAATTTACTGTCTGTCCCAGTCCCACGCACCTGCTTAATGACCCGTGATGATGAAGCTTTTGAGGCCATTGCACCTAAACTGCCCACACCCTTAAAGTCTGCTGAGTCTGTGGATTCTTTTAAAAAGCAGCTTAAGGTGCATCTGTTTAGACAGGCATGTGGGTAAACTGTTTGTACCAGGTCTGTATTTTATGTATTTATTATCTATTTTATTATGTACAGTGGTTTTTGCATTTTTTATATGCTTTTGTTATCTTAACTTTGTATCTCTGATGTGGATCTGTAACACACTTTATAACTAATGTCTGCGAAAAGTGCTATATAAATAAACTTTACTTACTTACTATTAAAGTCTCTGAGTAAATTAGACAACAAAGTTTTTCAACACATAAAAGAAAAGTAAGAGAAAATTAGATTAATTTGATGAGAAAAACAAATGTGGCAGATTATACTCAAGAGCTCATTTATAAATCGCATAATAAAAATGTTTGAACATTGTCAGCAGTGACAGGTGCCTCTGAAATGTGCTTAAAAATACGCAAAAGTAACATAATGACTCTATGTATTCCCAAAACAGTAAAGGTTAAATACATCCTTAATAAGTTTGACAGCAGCCAGCCCTTTATCAAATAGCATCAGTAAGAGTGTATCTGTGTGTTCATGTGCGTCTGTGTGCGTCTGTGTGTATGTGTTTGAGTCTGCTTGTGTGTTTCACTTGAAAAATTCCGCAGGAGACTGCCCTAGAGCGGTTACCATGGCAACACAGGGGTGGAAGAGGGGTAGAGAGTGAAAGAAGGGGGGGGGGTTGTGTGTGTGCGTGTGTGTGCCCATGAGTGACTGTTTCATGAGTGTGTGCTTGCAGAGGGGTATGAGGAAGACTTTTTTTTTTTTTTAGATGAAGCATAAGTGAAAAAGCTGCATGAGACTGTAACTTGCAGACACACATTTGCACACACCATGTATTATTAGGCAGAGCATCAGCAGGCTGTCATGACAACTGATCAATGAAACTATTCCATTAGGCTGACCATCTCTCTCTCTCCCTCTCCCTATGTCTCTGTGTGCTAGCAAACTGCTCCCTCTTTCCCCCGGTTATGAGAGAGCAGTGATGCTCTGTAAAATGCTGACAGTACCACAAACCACCCCACTAGGGCCACTAGACTACAACTAGTCAGTGTCAGCATTTAAGTCTAAATGACTGGATTTACTATACTCCTGTTCCTGTTTATTTGATGACACACAAGGGAGAGAGATGTCTCACTCTGTGCTTTAAAAGAAAGGCCTTTCAGTCAGCTTTAAATGATGAGAACATCATCACCACAATTATCCACGTGCCCCCAGCAGATGATTTTGTCTACTTGTACAAACTACCACATTACTGCAAAACTGGCATGGAGATTTTGGGCATGGAGCACAATAGCTAAACACTGGGTAAATTTGACGACATGTGGCTAAATCTGGCAGCTGGTAAATTATTTAAAAACATGAGAAGATACTGTTTACCCTTTACTGTTTTTAGCTCTGAGGGATCGTTTTTCCAGGTTCCACAGGAAACATAGTGGAAAACAGAAAACAGCACAGTGAAAGATCAGTGAACAACACAAATTGTTCCAGAAATAGTTCCACTATTGCAGGTTTTTGAGTTTAAAGTCTATGAATTGAAAATCATTAACAAGACTCCACTGTTTAAATGCACTCTAAGTCTTTTTTGTTATATTGGTTGTATTTTCTTTTTACTGTGAAGCAAGGGTTAATAATTTATAATTTTGATGTCTCTGTTCATATCACATATTCAACAGTTAGGTTGACTGATCTCTGCAAAACTTGGTGTTTAATGAAAAAGTTGCAAGCCTACTTTGTGGCAAGACTTCCTGTAAAGAACCTCTCATGCAAACTTGGAACAAATTCTGCTCTAGATTAAAGTGTTGCCACTCATTTTGAGATGAGCAAAACTACCATCTAAGAACTATAACAGCTCTTGTGATGATGTAATGTATGATTAATATTTGGACGGGGATCTTGGAAAAACTTGCAGCATGTTGTTATTGCAATTGGTTACCAGGATGACACCAAATAACGTGCTTGCTGGCTAATACCATGAAACAGCAGGTATTGTGTTGGTTTTGCCATATAAGCACAGCAGAAACATTAAGAGGACAGATGGTTATTCTTTATAATATAGACAACAAAGAGCAGGGGTATTCAAATACAAGCTGTGGAGCATAATGTCCCCAATGTCACGGGTCAAGCACGGTTGGATTAAGAAAGTCATGGCTGAGTTGTAAAAACTCTAAACCCTATTTCTTTATTAACTGTAGAAGTGATGGCTTTGTTGTGTAACCAAGTCCTCAAAATTGGGCACAAAAGGTGTCATGGCCAGGTAGACACTTAACACTACTAAGTGTTACAGAGTTTGCTATATGCTTTTCACTGTATTCATAGTTGCAAAAGCTCACCCACAGCACAATCTTGTTGTCAACTTTTACCACTCATCACAAAGGCCTGCTGTCTCCTTTGAAAATCATGCAACCTAGCATTGAGCATATCTTGTAGATTGGATGAGTATTTCTCAGTCTTGACCATTAACCATTCTTCGCATGGCTTTAGTTTTGAACCTGACATTTCACTTTTTTAACCTGCAGGCCACCCATTGACAGCAGCCTTGCTAAATGCAGCGACTACTGTTGGGTGGGTAGGGTTGGATTAAAATTTTGTTAAGTGTGGAAAATGAGCATGGAAAACCTATACAGAAATCCATGTGTATAAATTAGTTATTAAAATAAGATAATAATAATAATCAAACAAAGACCTAGAGATAGAGGCAGGTTCAAAAAGTGATTGGGTTGATTAAGTAACTGGAAAGAGGTGTGAGTGGGAATGATTACAAACGAAAAACTGTTGAGTAAGCGGCACAGGAAAAAAACATCTAGTGGCTGAATGAAGAATGACAGGTCTGAAGGGAAGTACATGGAGATTAAGGAAAGTGAGCAATGGCTGGAGACAAGGGCCAAGGAGTGACAGTAATTGCCCCCTCCCCTCAAGGGATGGATTCCAGATGTCCCTGGGCAAAAATCAATCAAGTCCAGCAGGGTGGGTGGTGGTGGTCTTGACGCAGGATCACTGGAGCAGTAGTCCTCAGGCAGATGGCCGGAGGGCAGGACAGAAGTGGAGCCTCTCAACTCCAGAACAAAAAAATTAAACTGGTTCAGTGGACAATGGTGAGGGCAGGATCACTCTGGGGGGTAGTGGCGAAGGAAAGATGACTCTGGATGTCAAGCAAGAGGCTGGTGGTGATGGAGGGTCCCCTCTGGAAGAAGAGTAAGACATTGGGCTCAGACTCGGTGACTGGTCCAGGGGTAGGCTGCCCGCAGCAACTGAGATTAAGTCCAAGTGATGGTCTGGGAGGTCTGGCAGTATGGGACTCTCAACTGGAGATCAGGAGCAGGTGTCGGCCAGACTGCCAACTGGGAATAGGCTTAACGTTGGTCGATTCAGGAACAGCAACAGGAACAGGCATGGCATTGGCCGGGATACAAGAATTTAGAATAGGCTTGGGAATAGATGAGAAGTTGGTCGGGATGGCTGATTCAGGAACAGACTTGGGGACAGGACTGACATTGGCTGGGGAGGGTAAGGAATAGACACAGGAACAAGTGAAATGTTGGCTGGTACCCCTGACTTAATAGCAGGTGAGACGTCAGCTGGGACTCCCGACACGGGAACAGGCAGGGCGGACAGCCCACTCATGGTCTGGCTGGGCATCAATCGTGGCACTGGGCAATGGAGGATGTGGTTCACTGGGCAGCTGAGGCACAGGGTCAATGGGCAGCTGAGGCTCTATGGAGCTTGGCAGCTGAGTCTCTCTATGAAGCCGGGCAACTTGTCATCTTTGAGACCCATGCTTCTTTATGGGGGCAACAACCCCTAGATACATCCCGGCAAGAGCAAGGCGAGTCCCAGCGAAAGGGGATAGCTAAAGGTCTGCAGGGTCAGGATCAAAAAGGATGCTAACCAGCTCAGATACAAACTTGAGGCTAGCAGGCTGGAGTCTAGCTGACTGTGGTGCAGGTTGGAAGCTAGCCGGCTGGGATGCGGAATTGAGGGGTAGCAGGCCAGAGGCTAGCTGACTGGGGTTCAGGCGGCAGGAAGCAAGCAAACTGACCTACGCATTACCTTATGAGAAACAAGCAGAAGGTTGGCAGACTCTGGAACAGGCTGGTGGCTAGCAGTCTGGGAGATTTGTGAGGAATTAGGGGTGTTTAGAAAGTTCTGGAGCCCGTCAGGTAAGGAATTCCTCAGCCATGGTTTTGAGGACACTCCTCTACATGCCGACTTCAGTGCAGTCTCTTTATACTCTCTGCCAGGGGCTCTTTTCCACTTCCCATTCCAGCACACAAGGGGTGACAGATCATAACGTTCTTCTTCAAAAAGGTCTGCTGGGTCCATAACTGGTCGGATTATACTGTCAGGTCTTGCTGATAACAGCACAAGCACACAGACACACAAAGACAGGCTAACACACTGAAGAAGTCTTTAATATATGAAAACAGGCTTACAGACAGATGGGTGGATGAGCAGGCAAGCGGAACAGAAATCCAAAAAAAACATGTAATCCATAACACAGGAAACAAGAACCAAGGTCAATACACAGGAACACAAGGGAACACAAAAACTTTGACAAAGAGCTAGAGACAGAGGTAGGTTTAAATAGTGACTGGGATGATAAGCTACCTGGGAACAAGTCTGTGCGTGTGGGAGGGGAAGCTAGGTGATTACAAATAGAAATCAGATCAGTAAGTCGACCAGGAAAAAAGCACTTTGACATCTAATGGATGGATGGAGAATGATGGTTCTGAAGGGGATAACATTGAGATCAAGGAAAGTGAGGAAGGGCTGGAGACAAAGGCCAAGGAGAATCAGAAAGGAGACTGCGACACACGTACAATGCACCATGTGATCAGAGCTGATCACCAAGTCTGCTGAGATCCACACAAGTATTACAAATAGTGGCAGAAAGACCCATGGTCCACAGTTACAGAACCGACCCAACCTGATAGACTGAATATAATTTGGTCGCAGCCTGACTTGGTTCTCTATTACGTCTGCGTTACAAAGAACTGTGAGGAGCCGTGAGGACCTCTAATCCAGACCCTACTGCCAGCACAGGTTCCCAAAATCCTCTCTCCATAGCCCTGATAAAGAAGCAAAGCTCAAAAAGCCCAAAGAGACTACCACCTGCACTGCTCTCAACTCAATAATATATGTGTCGCAGGCTTGACCAAAATAAATGCTAAAACATAAAAATAGAAGAAGTGGCTCATCTCACACTGAGTACCATTTCCTGCTGCAGATTATTTATGATACTGTATATGAAAGGATCCAGTTCTAATGAAAGTGTCACATATGGAGTCGTCATTTCAGTCAGATTTGGGTTGGATCACGAGAATCTGCTAATAAAAGCCTTATTGAAAAACTAAACAGTTAAAAATACACTGAAACCGAAATATAGACAGATGCATTACACTGTGCACTTAAGTGACCCTTCTTCTAGGTTTCCACTCCTAGTGATGACATGAAGACACACAGAATCAACAAAAATACAGACCATTGAGCCACAAAAGTGTGCATTCACCCACACACACACACACACACACACACACACACACACGCAAACATTCACATGTAGAAATGTGCGCCCACACACACTAAACCTCTTACACATACTCACAAAAGGGGACATGTTCATTGATCTAGAAGTGATTCTAAGTTAAAACAACTACAAAGGACTGAAAAGCACAACCATGCCCTGACAGGTGTGTATATGTGTAAGTGCATGATGTTAATATCCATGTCCATACTTTTGTCTGTCTACGACATATTTGTATGTACGTGCCTTTCTTTTGCACTTATGTGCGTGTATAACACAAGCAAATGCACTTTGTGTGTGTATTTGTCTGACTCTACGTGTTTCTATTTACGTCTCTCTAGGTGTGTGTTCTGTGTGTGTGCTCCAATGTTGGTCTCAGTATGTGTGTATGCTCTCAGGCAGTACCAGTTCAGGTCACTGACTCTTGTTATTTGATGTTGAAGTTTTGTCTGCAACAGTGTGTGTGTGTGTGTGTGTGTGTGTGTGTGTGTGTGTGTGTGTGTGTGTGTGTGTGTGTGTGTGCTTGTGTGTATTTTTGGTTTCTGGAAAGATGGGACCCAATATTCACTCCTTGATTGTTTTACTTAACCAAGTATATTCTTTTTTAAACCGACAAACTTATCACACTATCTGTCTGTCTTAAAAGCTTTTACTTACTCTTGTATTCTAGGTGAAAGCCGGCTGCCACCACACTGATGTCACTCTGAAAGTGCAAAAGGAGCTGATTTGATGTTGAGTTAAGGAGGGCTGGGGCTGTAGTTCCTGTAAAAGACAAGATATAAAGATACAACAGAACCAACATATACAAAGTGGTTACAACATTAGCATATTGCATGGAAATTCTCACTAGATATTAAAAACACAAAGGAATTTATATAAAAATACCGTCAAAGTCTATGTAACACAACACACAGGTCATACAGGAAGAAATAGAACAACTAGTGACACTTTTTGAGCGAGCAGATTATGACCATAACTGTTGTTTAAATCCTGATAACAGATGGGAAATTATATGTAGAGAAGGTGAACGACCCCTTGCCCTCCATGGACAGCTAGCATTTTAGTGTCCTTATGTGAAGCAACCCTCATGTGCCCCTGTGAAGCTGCTCAACGCCAGATCACGGTGGTTATAGTGGGCAGCTCCCCTGTGTGCCTTCTTGAGAAGGGCACATTCATTTGTGTGTATGTGTGTGTGCGTGTGCGTGTGCATGTGGCCCTGTGGGCGGCATGTTTTATGTGTGATAGGTGTGTGACAGGTATGTGCTTGGGGCAGGTCACAGGGGAAACTCCACTGGGAAATTGTAAAAGGTTAGATCATTCTTTATCCCCCCTGTCTTCTTTCTCTCCCTCTTTCTCTCTCTTTTTTTGTCCATCCTTCACTCAGCTTCATGGTGAAACTCTTATCTTCCCTCCTTTCCTCTCTTCCTCTCACTGACTGCCTGGAAAATGAAAAAAAATTGTACTTTTATCATTAATTAAAGTTATATATCATATTTTTTGGTATTACAACTCATCCATCACAGAGTATCCCGTATATGCTCTATGTGTGTATCTATAGTTTAAGACCTGCCATATCTAATTCATCATAGATCATGTGCATGTGTTTGTGTGTGAGTATATGTTTGTCAGTCTGTATGTGTGTGTGTGTGTGTTTGTGTGTGTGTGTGTGTGTGTGTGTGTGTGTGTGTGTGTGTGTGTGTGTGTGTGTGTGTGTCTATAGTTTAGAAGCTGTCATATCTCATCCATCATAGATCCGGAGTGTTTGTGTGCATGGGTGTCTGTGCGTGAGTTTGTGTGTTCATGTGTGTGTATGTGTAAGCATATTGTCATACCAGAAAATGACCCTAATTTAGGAGCTGTCATGTCTCCTCCATCGTAGATCTCCAGAGAGTCCCAGTTGTGCTCAGTAGCAAACGTCATCACTTGGATCTTGATAGTAAACAATGAAAATAAATGAACATAACAACCTCAGAGTTTATGTGGATCCTCCACAGTTAGTGTATATAAAGTGCCTTATACATTTATATATACGTGTTTACATATCTGTACCTGTATCCCAGCCCCTTCACTGACATGGATCCTCCACAGACAGTTGAGACTGTTTGGGTAGGGTTCAGGATAGCCAGGAGACAGTATTGTACCACGGCGTTCGGTCACATTGCCACTGCAGGGAACTAGAATGAAGACATAAAATATGGATTTCTTGGCAAAGTCTATTAACTAAATAGCTAATGGATAGGGCAGGTTGTTGGAATATAGCAGCGCATACCCTGGGACAATATGGTATTCAAATTACCACTGCAGGGAGCCAGAGAAAATATGATAACAAATGTTATTTATGGTATTAACTGAGGTGACAGTTGAAGCTGTTTGCAAAAGGCTTGGTCTCAGCAGAGAGAGATTTCATGCAGGCATACATTTAGTTTAGTTAGAATTAATGTCAAAATCCCAGCTCTTGTAGTACTGGATGATTCACAGAAAGCCAAAGGACTGATTACTTCTTTGGAGCTGCTTATGTTAGCTGGTTTTATTCTTTGTAGATTTCAGTGTATCAACCAGCCTTACCTATACAGGTTGGTGTTGTTGCATTCCATTGTGCGAGGGCACCTGGCACGGCCTGGCACCGGATAGCACTGGATCCTTTAAGCAGATACCCTGGACTGCACTCAAACCGAACCACAGAGCCGGCTGAGAACTCTGAACCGATCCGCCTGCCGTACCGAGGCTCTGGCACTGAACTGCACTGACTGTCACTGGTGCGAGGCACCGCTACAATAATGACAGTAATTAAATAATATGAGAAGAATGAGGAAAGAAAAAACAGAACTGTAGTTAAGTAAAGGGACTCTCTCAACTGATGTTGAATCAGAATTATGCAATAGGCAACTTATTGTGTGAGACAGAGAAACAAAGTGAAAGTTACCTTGGTAGACAAAGTGAAAGCCTTTAGCTGACTGGCCACTCTTAGCATTGAACCGCAACATGATCTGATTGGAAGTCGCCAACGGCAGTGTTTCTCCTGGGACACACAATTACACATGAGCGCATGCACGCACACACACACGCACACACATGCACACACACAAAATTAATCCTTAACCTCGTCTCCCAAAAACACACAGTCATTTTTTTCTCACTGCAGACAATTGAGACACAGAACATAACAAACTTAATTTCAATTATGAACATTTATGTACATACACACACACACACACACACACACACACGCAGTCTGTACTGTATATGGTTTACAGTCGTAACATAGCTCTTGGAAGGGTTTCTTTGTCATATTCGCCTTGTGGTAAAATGTAGTCCTCACAAGAGTAAGAATGCAAGAACAGTCACACACACACACACACACACACACACACACACACACACATACACACACACACCAAATCAGAGGGACATACACACAAATTTATAGGCACACACATACACAGGGAAACGAAGTAACAGTGATAAATGAGAAAAACATGGCCTGGTGTGGCTGACATTTAGAGCCATCATTAGCTGCGTGGGGATGTGTGTGTGTATGTGTAAGTTTGGTATGCGTGTATATGTTTTAATGTGTTTGTGCGTCAGGATAATCAGTCAGTTAGCTGGAACAATGTGCTACAAATCTGTTTGCCCGTGCGTATGTGTGAGCGTGTGCAAGTATACATGCATGGTAATGATAGGGTAATGATGTGGATAACATTTATTTTGTAAAGCCTGGTGTGTTTCATTCTTCGCTGCCAGTTTTAGTCAAAAGGAGGATTTCAAACCCAAATTAACTTTAAGGAATAAGCCACCCATTCTATATTATATAAACTGGCCTCTTTCCTTTGAACTAACTTAGATGGATAGTAGTTGGAAAGAAAAATGTTGCACAATGTGCAGCTACATTTAGCCAAACAAAAACTGTCACATCCTCTTTATATGCTGATATAAGCTCACTGATCCACTCCATGAAGGAAAATATAAAAAAAAAGCATATAGAAACAAAACTATGGGCCTTGGTGTACAATAGAAATAAATGTTTGAGGGAACTATCATCATTAATCATATTCATGTTTTTATTCTCAAACTCCACTGTCCTCTAGTTATTGTTAAGATAACTTTACTGGTAGTTACAGTCTTGTCTTTTATTAAACAGTGTAATTTTTCTCACTCGTAATTCTACAAGCACACAAAAGAATAAACAAAACAGAGAAAATATTTAAAAAGTCCTGTTTTTCACAGAAAGAAATTAAATGTCAGTTCCACTGGGGTTACCCTGCAGCAAGCCCCCTGGCCGTGACACACAACAGAGGAACATGAAACTCTGAGGCAATGAGAGCACATTTAGCCAGAAACTATGTTAATCAATATTTCTTCATATTTCATTCTTCACACTATGACATTTACATTGATTTTTGCCTCATCTTTCAATCTGCATCCATTCTAAGTGTGTTATTATGTAGCGCCTCAAACTGTTGCCAAACTGGGATGACTCAAAGTTGAAGGATAAGGAAACCCAGGGAGGATTATGTTGAGGAGTACCAGTGCTACTGTACGTTGTACGGGCCCTACTGCTGATTCCTTCTTGTAAAGATATCCCATAATGGATTTTCACCAAATACATCACTGTCAAATAAACTGTGATAACGAACACTGGTGTTGTGTTCTACAGCCCCCAAGAGCTGCTTGCTTACAGAGGATTTCATTATTTTCCTTGTTCAAAAATGTGTTCAGGAGCAACCAAAAAAGGAAAACAGCAGAAAACTTTAAAACATAAAAACTGAGTGGCAGCTTTTTAAAAATAGATTGGCATGTTAAGTCACAGGTTAAAAAAAAACAATCAGAAACCAGTTTCTTTTATGGTAGCATGACCCAATAGCCTTCCTTCAGCTGTGTCTGACACTTAATCAGTCCCATTCAGAGACTCACCTGAATGTGACCCAGCCAGGGAGCTAAGCAATCGAGCGTTCTCATTGGCTCCATCAAACAGCTCAACAGAGTCATTCATTGCTGTCTGGAAAACGGCAAACTGACCAAACACCACTGGAGAAGATGAACAAACCAGAAGACAGACAAATAATCATAGAAATGAATAAATATATAAATTAGCTTTTGTGTTGTATAAGCATGTACGGTATGCTTATTTATGCACTTACCAAACTGTGGAGACACAGTGATGTAATAGGAGCAAGTCTGTCTTGTAGTGTAGTTTAGGGGATAGTTTGGAGATAAAACAACTCCTTCAGATCCACCATACTGTCCACCGCATGGAGCTGTAGAAAGACAGAGAGATTTTTTAAACTTTAAAAACATCTTAATGCCATGTTTTAGGTACTGCTCACATGTTTTTTAAAGTGTGTATTTTTCAAAGAGAGAGGGCAAGATTCATAAAGGCTTTTGCACTTCACTTCAAACACAATCTGTTCCTGAAAGACATGCATATTATTATCAAACAGATTCACCAGTCTGGAAAGGCACTTTATCTGTTTACCAAGGTGCATCTTCCGTGAGATTCGTGAAGTGCCCCTCTCGGCTTTATGTGTATGCATTTAGGGAAGGATTGTGCAAATGGCAGCATGATATATAAGTGTAGGTCTATCTCCTGCACTTAATAATGTTCACAAATTGCAAGGGCCATGTCTGGAAACTTATTCACCTTGAAGAGCAAGTGCAAGTTGCTGTAAATGTGCCAAAAGAAGGTTATTGTGGGAAGCGAGAGAATATATAATGAATATGAATATATAATATAAAAAGAATATAAAATATATTCTATAGAAATCGCAGCACAGAACGGGTTAAAAACACAATGTAGAGGTGTGCAGGGGGGTTGCACTGAATTACAAAATAACAATCAGCTTTTGAGAAATAAAAAAAAGCAGTAAAATGAACACAATATCTGCAAAATTTATAACACCATATAAAAAGGGCATTTTGAGTTATGTCAATCAATTTGAACTCAGACTGATGCTTACTCAATTACATGTTTTTGTAATACGACATGGTGTTGGTTATATGCAGCCCAGCAGCTTTTCAGACTTGACTGTCCAAACTTATTATATTTAATCTGATATTTGATAACTAATTAAGTGTTTTTTCTATTTAACAGAACGGCCCGGCCTGCTACACTGGCATTTTTAGGGTTGAGCACTGACAGGTGTTAAGACCCTATTGGAATTGCCCTGGTAATTTATCTTCTTCTTCCTGAAAATAAATCCGATTTTTGAGGGCCTACACATTCTCAAAAACTCATGAAACTTTGCAGGTGACAGTGGGGTGAAAATATACATGTTTTATGTACATAATGCTTGGCATAATGTTTGGTGCCACATAGCAGGAAATCACATATTACATCTAAACATGGCATCCATTGGTCGTGATGATGCACAGCTGCATTGACTTGCCTACTCCCAGTATCCCCAATGTGTGTGACAGTGCGAGGGCCTGCTCAATGCTGCTTGCAACTGTAAGTTTTTGTTCATTTTTTTTTTATAAATTATTTTTGTTTCCCTGCACCTTTTGAGTGCTCCTTCACTAACAAAATACATCTAGTCACTGAGTACATAAAAAGCCATTGCCCCGAAAACAGATGCTAATTTCACACAGGCTGCAAGCACAAATAGGTTTGCAATGTGCTTTTGTGTACATACAGTGTCTTAGAATTGCAGGGACACACATAAATTATAGTCAGATTTAGCTTGCACTAGGTAAGACCTTGACTTGTTTAGGGAGTTAATCACTATATACTGTCACCTTAATGCCAACCACTAAACAGTGCTTGTTAGGTAAACTGGAAACCTAACGACTGTAAACTGGCCACTGAATGTGAAAAATTGTCAATCTGTATGTGTTAGGCCTGTGCTTAAATAGCAGTGTGTCCAGGGGTTACAATACCTATCACACAGGTCATGCTGGGAACCCTCCATGACTCTGAATACAATGAATGGATAAAGAAAATGGATGGCTACAGCCACTTTATACATTGGTCACAATATACAGAAAATGTGGACCGTGACACATTTTTGCACTCCAGCATATTTGTAATGAAAATATTTGATAACCCCTTTACTGGAAGGTTACATCTGTATGGAGAAAGTAAAAGAGCAGCATTTTCCCTTCCCTCATTGCTCTCACTGAACAAGGCCCTTAACCCCCAACCACTCCAGTGGAGCTGGTCAGTGGCCAACAGATCAGACTGTGGTTATTCTGGGTAAATTCCAGGTGTGAATGTGTGCAACTGTATGACTGATAGTGGCCTTCCTTAAAAAGAGAACTTGGCTGTCAGTGATAGTCCTCTGAATAAATAAAGATTAAAATAAATAAATAAGTGACTCACTCAGTTCTAAAGCCCACAGATATCAGCACACACTTGGTATCTTCCCTAGTGATGCTCTGCCAGGTCTGAACTACAGCCAGCTTCACTTACTGTTTGTTTCCTGAAAAGTATGATTAGATGGATTGAGGTTCCTCTGCTTGTTCATAGAACACTTCTGTCTTACATTTCGATAGGTCCTATGTGTATGTTAGGTTCTTTTTCCTGCTGGATTGTCCTAAAATCATGAGGTAGTATTAAAACACCCTCAAATACCCTTAAACCCGATGGTCAACACTTTAACATAATTGTCACTATTTCACGCTCATCCAGTTTGCAGGATACAGCCAAAGCAACACAAAATGTCACCGTACAGATACTTACGTACTACACTGTAGCAACAGCAGAAGGTAACAATATAGTTAGTAGTTCATCATGTAGTTCATCATGTTGCAATGAAGCATTCAGATTTTAAACATGGCTCTTTTTTTCATTTGTTTCCTGCTGCTGGGGGCACTGCCCATTACATTCAAAACTGGCGAGCGTATCACTGCTCTAATCTGTTATTCTTATGTATTCTTCAAAAAATCCAACTGACTGCATTTGGCTCAAAAGTTGTTTAGTTTAGCAGAAAATTCATGTTGTCCCCAAATATCACTTGGACCCTTGCGGCTCCAAGGTTTTTTATTATATAATGCTAAAGTACAGTGCTGTTCATTTCTGTCTTTGCATGCGTATTTGTGTGTGTGTGTGTGTATGCAAATAATATCCATAAACAATATACATCTAAATTTATATTTATCATCAAAATTAATAAAATATTTTATAAAAGAAGCTACGTCTCTGATAGACGACTGCAGATTGTGGATGGATGAGAGAAAACACACACCTGTAATCAATACATCCTATGGCACTACGGTGTGATGTAACAGTATATGGTACCTATATATCATATTAAAATGTCTATTTAGAAAGCTAGAAATGTGCCAACATGCAGTGGCACATGTTTTTATAACTGCAATGGCACTTCTGCTGCATCCCCTTCAGATTAGGTCCATCCTCTTCACAGCAACACAGCAGGATAAAAACTTTAGTGAATGAATTTATGTTGTGCTGAGCTGGAGCACACTGTGGGATCTCCTGTATTAGAGTGCTGCAGTTTTAAAAAGAAAAGCCTATTAATCCCTACTACGGCTGCATGACCCACGAGAAACAGACCTAACAGTAGCTTGATCCATCTTCAGCCTGGTGTGCAAACAGTATGTGGGCGTGTGCACATTTATACTCCAGGTTAGACAAGCAGAGGTCAAAGAAATTGGTGTAAGTGTTTGTGAATGTGTATGTATGTGTGGTGTGTGTGTCCGCCAACCCCCGTCCCCCAAACACACATGCTGTGCATTCTTAACGCTTTTCCTCTCACCTTTTCTGGCCTGTAGACTACACTTCTTGTCTTGTTTTGTTTGCTAGTGTGTATATTTCTGTGGGTGTACCTCTGTGTGTGCGTGTGTACCTCTGTGGCCCCATCCCAGTGTCCACCCACGGTATCAGCTGTGATCCCTAACAGACTTTAATTATCATCACCTCCACTGTGCTTGTTGAAAATGAAAATGTGAGAACAGGAGGGTGCAGAGGTTGAAGATGCTGTATGAGAAATGGTAGAGCGTGTTCTGTATTAATATGTTGCCTAGGTCACGGACTTTCTGTTGCCACTAAGATGTGAGGATGTGATTTTCATGTGTACTTAAATAAAACTGACTGTGGCTCATGTTTAAAATATTACAATACCCTGTTAGTATCTATTAGCTCCTTATTATTAGCTCTTTCAATGTTTTTTTTTGGACACTCTGTTGAGGGTAATTCCCTCAAGCAAAATCTTCAGCATTTCAGTCTTGAAGGAAACTGTGCATAAAAGGCTCAAAAAGTGCACCAGAGAACCCTGAAGCACTTTCCAATTTCACAGTGGGACAGCCCTGAGCCCTTGCAGGCTTTTCAGTAACACATGTCAAAGTCTATGAGAGCGTGAATGTGGACATTAAGACTGGGCCTTTATTCTTGGCTAAGGCTTGCACAGTAAAACTGATTTACATGCCTAGAATGAAAGATACAGCGAAACTTGGCTGGTTTCTATTTCTTTGCTAGACATTTGTACTCCCACCTACTCATCCTCCTCCTCCCCACTACTATCCCTCCCTACTTTCTTTTTGTTTCCTAAAGCATCAGAGTAATCATCCTCTTTCTTTCCTCTCCTCCTGGTCCCGCGCACTGACATCGATTGATATTTTTTGGATTGATTTTTGTTGTGCTGCTGCATTGAACCCCTGAGGTCTAGAGGTCTTGTCTTGATCTACCCACAATCCCCCAGTGGTGCTGCTCTAGGCTCAGGTGTCAGCCCTATCAAAAGCCTTGACACACATCTGCTTTGATCACTCACACACACACATACATATATAAAAAAATGCAAAAAAACGCAATGAAAGTCATTCTCTTTCTCTCACGCATCCATGCACTTTGATCATCCACACACATACAGAAGAACACATGTACAAAACATTTTCGCAGTCCTACGTCTCACTGTCTGTGTCTCATTTTCCTTTTCCTCTTACACACACAGTGGAGGCTTTGGGGTGGTATTGAGAGTACAAGAAAAGATCTTTGAAATGCCCTAAACTTTTAAAGTTGTGTAACACACTAATTTTGACAACCATAAACACAGCAGTTACAGTGACATCAACTTTTCAGGGAAAGGAATTCATCTGGATAGCGTAAATAACCACAGACTCTTGACTGAGCTCTACATATACACAACAGAGTATCTTTCTTTTCATCAGAAAACATAATGACAATAAAATTCCTTGAAACTTCAGAAAAATGGTTTTGCCGTGTACTGTCTATGCCACTTAGACTCTGAATGTTCCTCACACAAAAAATTCTATCATCCTTTATCACAAAACTGATTTGCAAAGTAGTAAAAGAGGGAAATTGCAATAAGTAAGACTTGTCAACTGTCATTAACAACAACAACTAACTCCCACCAGTTACAGATTTATAGTGTGTTGTCTGTGTTTTTTGTCAGTGTACCTCAGAACAAAAGGCAAACAACATGGATGTTGAATATGTAGAAGCAGCCTGAGTATTTCCTACAATCAGGGAGCAGATTATTAGTCATTGGTTTCATCTCGAAGGTGTACACATGATTTGAAAACAGACTTACAGTGATGGAAATTATTTTTCAATATGCTCTTTAAAGGCAATATGAAAAGCGCTCTTCCACTCAGCCTGTGAACCCAACCTGCATGTATCCTCCACTAGTAAAAAACCTTGTAAAGGTGTACTTGAACGAATACAGTCTGGGTAAAAAAAAAAAAACACACTAAGAAGAGGTTGAATTACCTGTACTCTGTTAAGTCAGCATAATGCATCTTTTTACAACTCTAATTACACCAGTGTGAAAACTGAGTCAAGTCAAACTAACTAACACAAATACTGTTTTCATTTGATCTTTTTATTTAGGTTAAGTAACGGAAGCGGAGGAGCGCTTACAACATGCTGATATCATGGGCACGGTGACTCAAGGGAGGCTAGGCCTGGGAGTCATCACCCGAGCAAGCTGGAAGGAGGCAAAGGCAAAGGACCGGAGAGAGATGGTGCAGAAGGAGATTTGGGCAGTGGAGGAAGAGGGCGGACAAGCCAGGGCAGTAACCATGAAACAGCAGGGCAGCTGGACCCGGTGGGACGGTGTCCGTGTGAGATCTCTGAGTTGGAAAGACATCTGGAATATGGAGGGGCATCGGATAAAGTTCCTGCTCAGCTCTGTTTATGATGTACTGCCAACGCCAACAAACCTCCAAAGATGGAGAGTGACAGAGGATCACTCCTGTACACAGTGCAATAAACCAGCAAACCTGGAACACATTCTGTCCTCCTGTCAAGCAAGCCTGACTGAGGGGAGGTTCAGGTGGCGCCACGGTGCTGGCACGACTTGCCGATGGACTGGATAAGGAGAGGAAGCGACAAGGAACCAAGGCCCAAGACAAAGGCCTCTGCTTTATCGGCTTTCTCAGGCCTGGGGAGAAGGCAGGCAGGCAGGCGGGACAAATGTACAGGGATCCTTGGTACGGCAAAGGACTGGGAAATGAGAGTCGACCTTGGAAGGCAACTCAAGTTTCCTGAGGAGATAGCAGTTACCAACCTCTGACCAGACATTGTGCTCTGGTCCCGGACAACAAAGCAGGTTGCCTTGATAGAACTGACGGTACCCTGGGAGGAAAGGATCGAGGAGGCACATGAACGCAAGCTGAGCAAATATCGGTCCCTCATCTTGGAGGGCCAGCAGAGAGGGTGGAGAGCCTAGAACTTACCAGTGGAGGTTGGTTGCAGGGGCTTCCCTGGACAGTCACTCTGGAGCGCACTGGGGATGCTCGGGGTCAGAGGTGCAACCCGCAAGAACCTGGTGAACGACACTTCAAGGCAGGCAGAGACGGCATCCAGATGGCTGTGGCTAAAGAGAAGCGAGCAGTGGCTAAACTAGGCTGGCAGAGGAGAGGGGGGTCAGAGCTGAATTGTGAAGACCGGAAGGGCCTAGGGAGCAGTTCCAGGATGCTGGTTCTGCTGTCAAGCTCCACTGAAGTGTCGTGGGCCAGTTGATGAAACACCGGTGAAGTGGGGTGCCCACTTGAAAACCCTGTGAAGTCCCAAGGTCTGAAACATACAGCTCGGCCCTCAGTTGAACAACGTCTGAAGGGAGCGACTTCAATGCCAACCACCCCGCATAAAGAGCAGGAGGTAACTTCTGCCAAGTGCGGTGGCTGCGATATCTATCGTTTTAAAGACATGGAGCTGTCAATTAAATGAACCCTTCCTCCTTTCAAATTAAAAACCTAGCAGGAACAGGGGAACTATGCCTTTTGAGGCACTGGAAGGCTTTTATTCTTAAATAACTGTGAAGCAAGTGTTGACTGTCTTTGAAAGGGCTCCGTGGACATTTCTTTTAAACAAACAGAAGTTGTTGTCACACAGTGGTCTCCACCAAAATAAATTCAACAAATGTGTAATGTGTATTTCCTTTCCCTATTGAACATTTGCAAAGCTCATCTTAAAGTATTATAAATCTGGCATTGTTTGCATTTATATTTACTAGCTTACAGTCTTCTTTACCTTTGCTGATGCAGTGCAGCATTACCACCACTTGTTGATTAGTAGGATAGTGTGACACCATTGGTAGGACTGTGTTTCACATTACCTGTGTGCATGTAAAAAATAAAACAGCTCCATAGGTCTCAAACCCCACAGGGAAGTGGTAAAATGGTCCTGTTTTATGACAGGGTTTCTTTGTTGTACTGATGGTATTGATGCTGTTTTGAACATTTTGGAACTTTCCTGACTTCTGTGACATATAATGCAAACAAGAAAAACCCTTAAAATACACACAAGCATTCTGTGAAGATCTTGGCTCTCTGGTAAAAAGGGCAGTTTAAGACTGAAGAAAAGTATTTCAGTCAGGAGAATCAATTGATATAATCTCAGTTGACAAACAAAATAAAAGTTTGTTTGGGTCTTCATAACAGGAACATAGACAATGTTCCACAACAATATACGAGTACAAAACTACAGACACACACATACACACAGGACATGGCCAGCTGTGAACTTCTGTGGATCTAACATATAAACTGATATGTAAACATATATAGTGTCATCAAAGATTGAGCCTGTACCTATAACTACCAGTGGTATACTGTATTTGGTGTGCATGTTTGTGTGTGTGTGTGCCTGTGTGTGTGAATACTGCCTCTAGGCGGCACTCTGTAATAGCTACGTCTCTCTCTCACTTTACCTCTCTGTCTCTCTCTCTCCCACTCTGTCTCTCTCTCTCCCACACACACACACACACACACACACACACACACACACACACACACACACGTAACCCTATCAACAGTCACGGAGAATTCCTTCTTTCTCGCACCAGCTCTTAGTTACCATGGAAACCAATAAAAGAGCGGTTTGAGATGGGAGGTGCGCGTGTATGTATGTGTGTGCGCGTGTGTGCGCATCTGTGTGTGTGTGAGAGAGAGAGAGAGAGAGAGAGAGAGAGAGAGAGATAGAGAGAGGGAGAGGCAGAGAGCAAGAATGGGAGAGAGAGCCAATGAGAAATAGTGAGGGAAAAATATAGAGTAAATCAGACACAGATAGAGGAGGTGGGAGGAAGGCAGAATGAGAGAGAGAGAGGATGAAAACAGAGGGAAGAGAGAGAGGAGAGTGAGAAGTAGTTACAGAAAAAAAGGAAAGAGAAGGAGGAGAAAAGACGAACATGTGGGGAGAGGAAGAAGAGAGGAGACAGTGGGAGTGTAAGTGGAGATGTATTATTTAAAGAGGTCTCACCCTGTCTAATGAGTTTGGTCTAAAAGCCCCAGGAGCTGCCCAAAGATAGAGAGACAGACAGACAGAGAAACTTCCCTAACTATGTGGTGAGAAAATTCAATGTGCAATAAGAGCCGAGGGAGGAAAAGAGCAAGATTACTGGGTAGGACTGGATTTAGTTAAATTGTTCTGCTTGGATTATGTGAATTGTCCTATAGTTTAGGTGACAGCACTCTCAGCAGATCGATCCATGTATCTGGGACACAGAGAGGGCCTGGGCCAGGAACCAAATTCAAGACTGTCTTGCTGTGAAGAAACAGAGCAGACAACTGATCCAATGAACAGCAGGCCTGATATTGCTGTAATATGGTTCAACCAAGAACCTCTAAAACATCATGTACACAGTCACAACATGGGAATATATGAAACTGTCAATGTTTAATATATTTTTCAAGCTATCGGGCTATAGTTTGGCACAGGAGCCAATATAATAATGCTTTCTGTGCACTGTGATGAACCCAGAATGACAGTATGATAAAAGAATTCATAATGTGTAATGACACTCTGTGTATTGGAGTTACAATACAAGTGCACTGTATTAATCTTGCTTAACCACAGTAACAACCTGAAAGAAACACACCTTATGGAGGAAATTATGTCAAAATCAATTACAGTAAAAGGACATGAATCAATTGCCAGATGAAGTTCGATGCCATTCTGAGTATCAGATCATTTTTTATTTGATAGGAAACCATTATGTGGTCTTCCATTATTAGCCTTCAAATATGACTAAAATGTCAATACTTGGCTTGTGTTCATAAATATATTATTGTGAAGGAAAGCAAAGCCACTCATTTGCTAATGAACATCAGTTCTTTGTGTTATCACGGAGAGGGTTGGTTAAAGTTGCCAAACACTGAAAACACTTCATTATGCCCAAGTAACTGGCTGGTCAGCGGTCCAGCCAAATAACTACATTTGTTTTATATTTGTTTGATTGGTTAAATTACTGCCCAATAGCTGATTAACTGACTTCTTGATAGCCTATCTGAGTGACCGACTAGCAAACTGATTGACTGGAAATACTGCAAAATTACTTTTAGTGGGCTGATAGTGCACCAAGACAACGCGATTATACATTCAAGACATAAAGTAACTTTGGCCAATCACAGGTCTTTTCAGAGGGTGTTCCTATTGGCTGTTCTACAAATGCAAGTGTGTGTATACGTCCCTTGAGATGGATATGTGTCAATATTCAGGAGAGTTATGCAAAATCAGAAATTGCCACGACGGCAAGGGTGGAGCAGCCCATTCTGAGCTTCAAAACCACTCTTCGTCAGAGACTTATGGGTGACATCACGGAGGCTAAATCCATCTTTATATGTAGTCTAAGGTTAATAGCAGTGAAGCATTCAGATTGAGAGAGTTTGCTGTACTTGTCCTGGACAGGTAACAGGCTGCTTACTTCATTTTCCTGTGATATCTAATTGTCTTGTAGTGGTTGGTTATGTATTTTACCATGAAATCTGGCGAGTAGTGCTTATGTTGAATGTTGCTTATACTTTAGCCTTCTGCTACCACAGCCAAAGCCTCATGGCTGCGTTGTGTGCATCTATGAAGCGCATGCCTATGCTGCAAGAGAGCAGCTGTATCTTCAAATTCTGGATTTTTTTTTCTAGATTTCTGCCTCCCCCAGCTCTTACTTTCTTGTCTCTTAACCCTTACAAGCAAGATTTTCGTGTCTTCTTTGTGTTCAACAGCTGAACTTTCCAGATTCCAACGGTAACATATCTTTAGTCAATAAGTGGCAGTATTATCTTGAAATAAACTAGATGAATGTAATAATAAGATAAAATTACTTGATGAGCTTTTTTCTTCCTTGCCGTCTGTTATTCATTGCTGGTCTCAAATAGCTACTCTGAGTGCAATTATCTCATCTTTATTCTCTCCCACCCTCCACCCCCAACCCCCCTCTTCACTGTCTCTCAGACATTATTAAACAGAGCTTTCACGGGAGGCTTTGTCAAATTGTTAAGAGGTATAAGTAAGTGTGTATTGTCTGTCTGTGTGTGTGTCTTTCTTGCTCATTTTAAAATTCCTCCCTTGTCTTGCTACCTTGCTCTGTGGCTTATTTGAATTTTTTAGCCACATGGACCAGGTCAGGTTTCTGTCACTTTAGAGATCACACTCATGCATGCACGCACGCTCACACACACGCACGCACGCACATATACACTTGGACACAAACAAAATTGTAGTTATTGGACCAGTAAGTTTTACACCATTTAAACAAAGTTTTGGAAAATCAGTCATCATAATTTTGCATGGTATTGCTACCTAAGTGGAGTTCTATGGTAACCACAAGTGTTGTGTACTACGTGAAATTATAAAAAAAAACATTTCTGTGGCATTTTCACCATTATTGAATAACTGACAGCACAGAGGTAGACATGAAACAAGGGAGAGAGAGAGGACTAACACATGGTCCCTAGCTGGAATCAAATAGAGGATACTGCATTTAAATGTTATGCACCTTAACCATTCAGTTACCAGGATGCCTGTAGAGATTCAGTTTTGACAGTAACACTGTAGTATACCATATATATATATATATATAGATACATATATATCTATATCTATATATAATATATATATATATATATATATATATAGATATATATGTGTGTATGCAAGCAGGTGGTTTTTTAATAGTGCAAAATAAGCAGGTATTGACCAACATCAGCTTTCCATCATGTTGGTGACTGTGTTTGTAAGGATGCAGTTCTTGATGTATGTCTCCTACCTTTACATGATGGCAGAGCCCTGTCCCACACTGGCTTCCCATCATGCCCCATGACACAGGTGATGGTATCCCCGCCCACAGTTGTGTAGCCATGGTGACAGTTGTACGAGACCTGAGATCCCAGTTTATAGTCATAACCTGTCCGACTGCCATTCATAATGTTGCCAGGGTCAAAACAGGCCTCTCTTGGTTTTTCTGTGGAGAATGGAGAGGGTTTGTGTTATTGCACAAAGACAAAGCCCAACTAATTTGGAATATTACTAATTTAAAATGAACAGTTTTTATTTTTCATTATTTATTCATATGGTAAGATCATTAGAGCCAACATCAGGGCCATGCACTAAACCACAGTCTCCCATGTGGTGCAGAAAAAGGCACTGTAACGATTTGCTCTCCACATTGGTGTTATTGATGACAAATTCATGTCATTTTCATTCGAATTTAAATATACAGTTATAGCCAATAGTTACAGATTTCTAAAAAATACTTAAATCATTTATGCAGCTCAATAAAGAAAAAGTAATTGGGGCAAAACTATTTTGGTGGTAATTTAGTCGATAGGCTGCTATTTGTTGACCCCATATATAGGCTATATTGAACATCTTCTATTAACTTTTAATATATTTTCCCCCATGGGAGGTCAAGGAACACATAAGGGTAAAGGAGGAGTCAAAAAAAGAGGAAGTAAAAAATGAGGAGTAAAAAATGAGGTGTCAACCATGGTCAAAAACTCTCTTGGATCTTTATGACTTGGCGTTGGGCCAGCTTGTTTGCTTTCCTGTGATCATCCAATAAGAATTAGATATTGGGCTTGATGGAGGGAAACCGACAGACAGAGAGGGAGTGAGGTGGAGGGCAAGATGGAAGTAAAACACAGAGATGATTAAGGTTGTGTTTTAATTAGAGAGATGGCAGATGAAAGGTAGTGAATTAATGACAAAAGTACAGAGTTGTGAGGTAGTGTGAGGAGACAGACAACAGAGAGGGAGATAATCTTTTTTTAATTAGAGATAAATGGAGTGAGAGAAACAAGATTAAAATGAGTTTATAAAACTTGACAGAGCAGATCTAGCCTCTAGTTAGTCAAACAACTAATCATCAGATCTGCATTGACTATTGTGGTTGAATCACCCGCAGTCAAGCAACGTCTGTAAAATCAGGATGAGTCACAATCTGTGGAAGTAAACAAGTCATGGGCTGACATGGAACAGCATGTCCTTTCAACTGAAAGAGACCTCTGATGTATAGAAAGGATGGAATTAATAGAGTTGGCAGCTTAAAATACTATCGTCTGCACAACAGACCTCCTGTATCAACATTTTACCATAATGCATTTAGTGACAGTGATAGCTTTTTGTTGTTGTTGTTTTGTTGTTGTTGTTTTTTTTAACTTTAGTGCACAGAACATCCATTACAAGTAGTTACAGGACAAATACGGGACCATATTTACTACGAAAACCACAATCTACTTTTATTCAGCATCTGATTTACTAAGAGGGAAGCTCATTACACAGCCAGGTCCTGGACACTATGCAAGTAAAGGAGAAAAGAACCAATAATGCTGTGATCCTGACTGCAAAACACTTACTTTGACCTGTTACTGTTACTAAAAATATAACTTATTGTGAATCATGATATAATCTTTAGCACCTATCTAAATATTAATTCATTAGAAGGGAAAAATACAGTCATTGGAAAAGAAAAATAAACTATGGCAAATCAAATTCTGAGTTAAAAACACTCACTTAGAAGCTTCATCATTTAACATTTACTTACAAGAAAAGGCTCAGCTGCAGCCAAGGGTCAAGTTAAAAAAAAAAGTTTTATAACACAAACCACAACTCACACTGACATTAATAAGATACTGACTCATTAATTACTTAATTTTTGTTTCTGATGATTGATTTTTATGTATGTTTGTTTCCCTCACCACAGCCTTCCTTGTGGCCCTTGCAAATCGGTTTGGCACTGCTGCGGAAATTGCGCGACCTTAATAGATCCAGCGGAATACATAATCAGCCACTGTCAACATGTCCCTGTTATTCCTGTGATCCTCCCTTAAATGCAAATGCAATGAGGTGAGAGACACACCTTGCAAACACTCTCTAAAATGATGTGTTTGTGGCAGATGTTTCCCATCTGCGCCTAAAACAAAAAGGCGCAAAAGCCTTATCTGACCCACACAATATCTTTTTAAAAAGTAAAATATCAATACAGCACTTATTTGTCCTCCAATTCATCAGGAGTATTGTCAAAGTTGTTGGCATGAACGATATGTCGAGGTGATCTGGTTTGTTTTTGTAGTTTGAACTATAGTGCACTGCTGTGAGATTGCCAGTTGATTACTATTACAGCCACTGTACAAATTGCAATACTGTAACCATCTAATACTAATATTGCAATATTGCACTGCCTCTACTGTTATTACTGCTGCCACTATACTACTGTCTATTACTACTACTGCTGTTTTACTACTACCACTACCATCATTTCTACAGCTACTTTTACTGCTACTAGTACAAAGAAGTTGAACTATTTGCTTTACTTTTACTATCAAAACTAATCAATAGTCTGTAGATAAGATAGTTTTACAATATTTGATCATTATGTACCTTAAAGGGGATCTCGCTGGATAATGTACATTATAGAAAACACAGTGGACATTATGTTAAGCTGTAGATTTAGGGTTTAATTACCTCTATATTCGATGGCGAACCCAGACATGCCCAGTGAGGCGTCAGATCTGAATGCCAGGAAGAGACTGTTACCACTGCTCTCTATTCGCTCCGGGGCCTGGTTGCCTTGGAGACTTGCAAGTAACGGCCCATTAGAGTCTTCACCCTCGTAGATGTGCAGGAAGTCATAACTTGGCTCCATGTTAAAACTGGTTGTAAAAAGATAAACACAAAACAGAGAAAGTTAGTTAGGTTTAAAAGTCAAGGAGGAGTGTGTGTACGTGTGTGTGTGTGTGTGTTCAAATTGAAAAACAATTAATCCAGTGCTGTGTACTAAATTCAAATACGTGCCTCATTTAGTAACTGTCAATTAGTTTGTGCTATCTCTCTTTTAATGGTCTTCTTATCTTACTTATATTTCCACATATTTTTGGGATGTGTTTACTGCATTAGAATGAAAAATTAAAATATTTGTTGTTTTCTTCTTCATCTTTAATTTAAAACATTGTAACTTTTTGATATTTTAGAAAAATAAAAATGTGTGCGTCATCTTAAGTGAATCATTCTGTTGACTCATCATGTAAGGACAAGTCATGATGTATTTTGATATCCTCAGTACATGTGTGAATGTGTTTGAGTAGAAAAATGTATAAAAATACGTGTCCTGAATTTTCTAACCCGCTGCCTGGATCTACTAATGGATGTTTTGCTGGTTTTCCCTTTGACAACTTCTCCTCATCTCTCTATACATACATGTAGACATTTGGTGCTCATGAGTGTAAAAGTACAAGACACATGAACACACACTCTTTCCCACAAAGTCTCTGTGTTTGTCTGAAAGAGGTTGTGTTAGCCCTGTCTCCCACTTATCACACAGAGACAAATTTGTATGAGTGTGTACACACATCCACGTGCATGCACACATATACACCTATCACTATGTTTACTTTCAGAGTGTGTATGTGCATATTAGCTGTCTCCTACCTTTCTAGTTAAACCAGCTGCTCAGCACTCGGCTGGAAGCCATAGAACTTAACTTTGTGTGCATGTATGTGTGTGTGTGTGCATTTGTGTCCTGTCAGAGCAAAGACAGATAAAGAAGAGAGAGAGAGAGGGAGAGGATGTGTGAGTGTAGCAGTATTGACAACTAGTATGAAGGTACCCTGTGGCGTTTTCCTGCATGAGGGACGCTATAGTGCAACATTTAGAAGAGCAAATCCCTGTATTGTTTGTATCCTGTGTTCTATCACCATATACACAAAAAGCCGTGCATTCATGCCACAACTATGGACATGAGGTAATTACATGGTTCTGCAAAGAGTGGTAACAGTTGTTATTGGTAATGCACCGAAAAACGTATCATAATGCCAATAGAGGGGAAGAGATGATGGGAATAATGCAGGTTTCAGAGCATTTAAAATAGGTTTTTCCAAACATTGTATGAGTTAGGAAATGCATTTAACATAGTTGTTAGGCATTTAGGATACACAAGATTTATTTTTTGGCAAGAAATGTAAAATGTAAACTGATATACAAAAAAATGAACAAAAATGTTATGAATGAAATCCAGATTTACAGGAATCTTCTCTCACATGCCCCCTCCTTTTTCTAACCTTTTGCTTTACTTCAAGAGTTGAAAATGCAACAATTAATTTCTGTGTTTGGGCCAAAAAGGTATAATTTGGCTGACAACAATATTTATTATCAGAAAGGACTTTTCAACTTGAAAAAACATATGTAATCATTACGAAAGATAAAATTAGTGCAAAGAATGCTCAAGTTTAAGCCCTGTGTTTATATCTGGTGCAGAATGGGCTTAACTACACATAAGCCCCTTTTGCAATGACAAAGCATTAAAATGATCCATGTTAATACCTTTTGCATTAGTGATACATTCTGGGTCTGAATGCTAAAGCTACTAAATGTCATAAAAAGAACACAAAGATCTCACTGAGCACCATAACCTCATGTCGGAAGAAGAGTAAAAAAAATTGCAAATTAAGAGTGAACATGCAAACTTTAATAGGTGTATTTTAGTTTTAAAGTTAGGAATTGTACATTTTGAGTGTCACAAAATAGTCAGTCCTCTCATTTAGAAAACAATGCAAATATATTTTCCTTCCATTGACTCTAAGTAGTCTGTAGTCAGCACATTTATAGAACATGATATCACTAATTTCATAAAGAAAAACACTTCTGGATGATACCTTTTAGCAGTGTTATAAAACAAGGGACAGTTGGACATGAACGCTCAAATAATGATAACAAAAAATGGGGAACTTTGGAGAAGATTGGAGAAGCAAGAATTGTACCATGATCTCATTCAAAGGCAAAAGTCATTAGTAACTGGGTCAATAAAAGTCTATCTCAGGTGAGTTTATAAAACATAATTACCAGGTTAGAATTCGATGAATAGTGACAAAGAAAGGACATATGGGATTCACAAAACAACCAATATCAATACAACTTCATTAAAAGTAAAATAAAACTGTCTCACAGTTACAACAGAAGGGAATTATCTCTCCAGCTGAAAAACATGAAGCCAAAATTGGGTCATTTTTTTTCCTTTGGCAATCTGGAGAAATTCTGCTTTGCTTTTATCTCTTTACTACATGTGAAACTCCAATCTTCACTTTTGCTTTAGTCATAGGCCCCTAACCACTGTGACTTGTAAAATATTCACAACTGAGGCACAATCAGGACTTGGGATGTAAATAAACGCTGCTGTATTACCAAAAAAACAAAAGTTGGAAATGGTCAGAAATCCTTTTTATTAACACATGAAAGAGACCAAAATATTTTCTTTTATATACAGTCAAAAAGTTCATGCTCAAATATATTCAGGATCTATAGGAAATTACCAATAAGTTCACAATGATTAACAAAGTAAATTTAAAAAATGGCTGACTGAAAAATTCAGGTTCATTTCATCTCAAACTAATCTTTAAGCCACTGTAGTTACTTATGATAAACGTGGATTTTACTGTAGTTTTATAGACAGATGTATTACCTATTTTCCCCACTCACATGGGTTTATTGGTTACATTAATGATCCTTAACTGGATGTTAGAATAAACTGGGCCTCGTCCCTGACTATATAGCACTGACCTTTTTTTGACTCTGTGTGGGCCACAGTGAGTCATACAAAGTCTACACTGAAAAATAAACTCAGAAACTAAAACTAAACTCATGAACCAAGTCCATGGAGAGTGATACATTTTTTAATCTAAGCCAGAAGAGAAATATATTTTAGAAAATACTTGGGGACCCCATCCATCCCCTAAATCTTTAAGTTTGTAATTTTAATGTTTTCTCAGTTATATGGATAAACTAATTAAAAATGAATAACATTAGTGAGACTATTGCTCTGCCCTGATGTATTTGCTGCAGCTTTATTGCCTCAAAATTAAGAAAAAAATACACATTTCTGTTGCTGTCTTATCGTTCTTGTCGTTGAATGGTATGTAGTGTAGTGTGCAATAATTCGTCCAACATGACGCATGCATCGGTAACTTTGTATTTTCTCAGAGTAATATTCACCCCCCAATCAGCGTAATTCAACATCTGACATAATAGCTCATGTTTCATATAGCATATGGTACTTTTACTATGGTACCATTATGATAGTAATATATTGTGTTTTCTAGCTTGAGTGCAAAATTAAAATAAATCTTTAATTAACAGCAAATTATCACAAATCTGCCAGTTTAATGTGTCTTCTGTTTAGTCACCTCTTATTGTTGCCCTCATGCTGCCTTTTAGAAAAGCCCCACAGGAAACGCAACAATAAACTAAACAATAAAATCATTGTTTTGAAGATGTTGGTTGGTTATTTTTACCTATTATACAGTGGAAATAAAATATTTGATTGAGTGAATCAAAATGTTAGAAATACCTGAGAGGGAGCAGTGTTTCACAGATAAAAACATGTTAGGACAAAGGTATGTAGATACAGTGCCATGTTTTAAATTTATTTGGCCTACCTTTTGAAGATGAGAGCAATAACAAAGTCAGGGTTGACTCTAATTCTCCAATCACACTCTTTCCCAGGGGGGTAAGGCTGGGGGTAGTTAGGCGACAAAATTACTCCTGAGGGTCCACTGATGTTACCCCCACAGGTTGCTGTAGACAGAGAAAAAGCGAGAGACAGACAAAAAAGAGAGAGAGAGTGAGAAAAAAAGATGATTACACAGCACTGGGCTTGGGGTAATTTGGAAAGAAAATCACCCCTGACTGACCACTTATATAACACCCACAGGTAGGCAGAGAGAAAGAGAGTTAGTTAGTGATGGGAGGTATAGCAGGAGTTGGTTAGGAGAGGAAGAATTACCCCTTGTGGACTGCTGATACTACCTTCACAGGTAGCAGGAGAGGGTGAAAGAGCAAAAGCGAGAAAGGGAAAGATGTTGAGATTTAGTTACAGAGTGTAGAGCTGGGGGTAGTTAGCAGCGAGAATCACCCCTAGCAGTCCTGTTATTCCACAACAAGCCAGAAAGCAGGAGAGAGATACTAAAAAGAGAGACAAATGCGTTCAAGCAGCAATTTGGTAAAGGAAGAATTTGAAACATGGGGAGGTGTCTTGGGGTTGGCAGGTGGGTGTGGACGGATTATCAACAGTGAAATAGAGGCAAACAAAGGCATTAACAGTTGCAAATCACTCACAGACACATGCAAACTTACGCACTAGACTATTGTGTATAATGCTGGTTTAATCTTAGGAGCTGCTGAACACCCAGGGATTCACCACCTGAGGTTAAAGTGCAGGAGAGCGGAGTGCAGGCTCAGCTCAGAGAAAATGGAGGAAGATTTAAGCCATACTTTTTATCTACAGTCATGTAAAACGTGAGGTCACTGGCAAAGAGTCAGAGGCAATATCAGGAACAGAGCATAATGTGTTTCACAGGCATGGTTACAAGGCAAATTACTGGTCTTTGTGACTGTGGTGGAGGACTTACTGATAGTGCTGGCTGATAAAGAGAAGGCAACAGAGAGGCAAATGTCTGTAGTCCTTTGCTCTAAGCTGGAGGGGTGGACAACATGCTACTTGCTGCGGGAATTTTCATTGGGCTCGGTCACATTGTTTACATCCCACCTTCAGCTATATGTGGTGATGTCATACCTAGTCCTGAACCTTGAATAACAAAAAATCCAACATATCAGGACCTATACGTGAATGTGGTGATTTTGATTCATCTACTCTGTCTAATTTGACACTTTACCCCAATAAAGTCATGTAGTTCAGCAGCAGCCTACCACCAATGGAAGAGGACATTAAGTGTGTCAGAAAGAGCTGAGGAGGAAGGAAAGCATAGCAGAAAGTAGGAGACTGAAATACAAAATGCAGCAGAATCGTGTGAATGAGGTGTGGAGTGGCATGTGGAGGCTCACTTGGCCCTAAGCAGCAGGTGGGCTTGAGGGTGGTGATGATCGAGGAAAAGAGCAAACAAGCTCTGATTTTTCAACAGCTACCTTTATTGTTGTGTAATGCGACAAAGCTGACCTGACTTTCTTTTTTGAACCCTTCTACTCATGTCCACACGCCTCACTATCTCAACTCTGCCTTACTGACCGCTCGTCCAGCACAGCTGCAGAGGTGAGGATGAAATTTAGGAGGTTCTGGTACTGCATGTTGAATTTTCTTGAATGACATTCAATGCTCATCCCAATCACAGTTTCTTCAGCACATTTTCAACTTCTCCTTGATTTTAAAGAGCATACCTCTTGTATGGATATCCATCAGATTATCCAGCAGCAGCATCTTTTGACATTAGACATAACTTCACCTGGAGGTTGCAGTTGATTTGTCTCCAGAGTAGTATGTCAGACATGGCAGAACAAGACAGGGACACCCAAGGGACCTCAACTGGGACATTTGTTGTTTACTCTCTCAGTTTCAAGCTTAAGATATAACTCTGGATCACACCAACTCCAGAGGTTTTGTGTCTTCCATTGTTGGATGTATTCATAAGAAAAAATAGTGCAAATGTTGGTGTTTGATGGATATTATCACAAAATCTTAATGTCTACTGCCTTTTTTCATATTTAGTCCACATTCTTTCGGATGCAATATGATATAAATTTAATTAAAGTCTCACTCATCACACCACTCTCTCATATTTCAACTCTTACTTAATTGAATCTGAGTTTGGCAGTCAGTGATCCACACAGTAATGTTCACCTACCTACACACGTTGGAGGGTCAGGTTGCCAGTAGAATCTGTTATCCATCCGTACACATGTGATGGTGTCCTGGCCTTCCAGCTGGTAGCCTGGGTCACACTGGAACGTCATACTGTCACCAGGCTCTTTACTGTCCCCGTATCGAGAACCATTTACAGGGATGCCTGGGTCATTGCAGGTCGTTGCTGTAGTGGCTGAAGAGTGTGAAACAGACAAAGAGAGACAGATATTGACGTACCATTGGTAGAGAGAAAGAGAGACGGTGGGACAAGCGCACTCAAACACAATAGTATTATCATCGCTGGCAGCTGCAGACAAAGAGTGTCTGAGTCCTAATGGGGCTTACTGTCATCAAACTGACAATGACTGACAAAATGATTCTATTAAAAGGTAGTAGTGGCAGCTGGAGAAAAATGTGAAAGCTCATGCTCAGCCTGACTAGCTAGTAACTAAATGATAAAAAGATCATCCCTCTAGGTTCAGTCAAATTTGACCTTGTGCTGTCTTTTTGCTTTTAAATGGGTTCAGGTTCAGGTTTAGCAGCGTGCTCACTACCGATAACTAGATTTATATTTTTGTTTCACTACAATCAACCTCACAGTGCAGAGGTTTCAGCTATGAGGTTTGCGATTGTGTTTAAATATGCTGTAGTGCTTCCATCAGACCAACTAATGCCTAAAGCAGTGGACCGTGGTGCACTGGTAGGCTGCAAAGGTATTGCAAGTGGGCCAACAAATCATTTGCAAAACAGTACAATTTTGGGGAAAACATTTAATTACAAAAGAATAATAATAATAAAAATATAAATAATGTTTTCGCCAGCTGGACCGCATTGTATACTTGTTTGCTACCTCAGTCTGATTGCATATTTAATGATTACATCCATGGCAAAAACTGCTTCCAAAGTGCTGAGTGATTAGCAATAGGAAGAATTAAAAGGAAAGAGAGTCAAGAGACAGATGATGAATCGATAAGTGATCTCCCTCTGTCAAACAAAAAGAAAAACTGAGCTTCTCCTTCTTTCAGTTCAATCCTGAATTTTTGATTTTTATCATTACAATAAAAAGTGCTTTGAGAACACATTATTTGGCCTTAACATTAATCTGCCAAAGAAAAGATGGGTCAGCATTAGCTACTGCTTGAATCCTCATTATGCAGAAGACTCAACAATTAATCACAAAGCTTCAGATACACTGAAATTTATAGATCAAATCTTGGCCAGAGCCCACGCCAAGATAATAGTAGAACATGTTTGCATGAAAGCCAGCCTTATGAATTACACTCCACAGTGAACATGCACATTATATTTTCACAAGTATTCCAACAGATGTTGCATGTATGTATTACAACATCGTATTTATTACATCTTTCCAGAACAGAACTATATTTATTCCATATGGCCGGGGGGCAGATAGGGACACCAAGAGGAGAGAAAGAGGACAAAATGAAATATACTTGTAGTAATATCATACCTAAAAACCGCTCGCTGAATCGATCCACAGACCTTGATTTAAATAAATGAGTGTGGTGGTTGCTTTAGTAAATCAACATGGAGGTAAATATAAGGAGTCATTACCATATTAATGGAATAAAAGTGTTTTGATTAGCACGTTAGTGAGTGCAAATATTTATTGTTTTAAATATGTGGACAATGGAAAAAAATAAACATTTGAGAAAGATAGAGAGAGTGTGTTGGATGCAAATATTTATGACTAGGAATATACATCTCTTAAAAAAAGTTGTGACAGTTATATCTGGAATTTGAGTGTACATGTTTGTTTATACAGATGTACAGTATGTGAACTACAGAGCAATTGGAGATATATGGGCTTGTGTTTGAATTGTGTTGGGAGTTAAATAGCTATATTGTGTGTGCGTGTGTGTGTGTGTGTGTGTGTGTGTGTGTGTGTGTGTGTGTGTGTGTGTGTTTATGCGCTCAGGTGAATAAGCAGCTGTGAAGGTAAGAGCTCCTTCACTGAGTGCTCTCCTGCTTCCTAACTTTTTCTTACTCAGGTATGTCTCTGATTGATTTGCTGCTACAGTGGATCACAGTGACTTTAGCCAATGATTTTGAAAGGACAGTGAACAGAGATTTTTAGGTCCAGTGACTCAAACAGCAAAGGTCATCTCTACACCCAATGGGTACAGTAATTGTGCAGGCTGTCTTTTCTTTTAATAAATATGTGGAGAAACAACAGCAGTAGTATCAGTATGATTAAAAAACTGAACTCTTATTACAAAATGGTTATTTAAAGACAAAGCCCTTAAGATGAATGGAAATGGATTTTGGTCATTACTTATTTAATTATTTATAGTATTTATTATTATCATCTGGTGTTAATTCATTTCACAAAATTACTGTGACTCAAAGAAATTTTTATCACTAAACTGTTATATAACTAACCTGAGATGAAGTAAAACTCATAGCTTTGTTACCATACCTCCTGGTTTCCTAAACTGTGGGAGACAAACTAAACTGAGCCACAGATCTCCGGTGGGCTTTTTCAGTACTTAGTGAGCCTGGGTCCCAGGGTGAGATATTAAATTTCTCATTTGATTCTTTGGCTAAAGGTTTTTCAGAAATCCTGTTAAATGTAGCATTAATTCCAGATTAATTCTCTTCTAGCCAATATAAATGAGGTTTATATAATAACTAAGAAACTATATGTGCGATGAATCCTGAGTTTGTTAATTAGCTAATTTAATTGCTAATTCAGTAATTGGTTTTTCTTCATAAATGGATCTTGGGGATAGAGTGAGGCAGACCACACAAATTGAGAGGAATCATGGTACATTTTTGATTTTTTTTTCTGTCATTCAGAGTTTCCACCGACATATACTCACTGGAGAACTGTATAGAAAATCCTTGCTTGCTGATGAAATAGTCTGAATCAAACTGCAGTGTGAGTATGTTGAAAGTCGAGTGGATATCTTCAGGTAGGGCTGGGCCCGACCATTCTTTCAACAGGATCCCCCCATCTGATGGCCCAGATGGACCATCCCAAACTCTCAGGATATCATGGCCGATCTCAGTGTCAAAGACGATGAAGTGGAGGCTGAGAAAACAAGAAAATACACAGGAGATCAGAGATTAGGTACAAACATTAACCACTGCTTTGTTTTAGTCAGCAGATTCACCAAAGATCATGTCAACTGTAAAATAAAATGAAGCAGAGCAGAGAGCAGACAGGTCACACTAGCACACACACACACACACACACAGACACACACATAAATGTCAGCAGTAGCCATAATGTGTTGAGAAACACGACGGTGGCATAATGACTAATGTGGTGTACTCTCCGACACAGCAGTGCCTTTGACAGTGAGCGTTTATCTCTAATTAGTGAATATATTATTACCTGACAGTTTTGTGAGGGTTTGCCTCTATAGTGCATATAGAGTTAAAGTTGTTGTTACATGGGAATCATGCTATAAAATCCTATTATTGTAATGTAAAACCAAAAACACTCAACCACAACTGTAGGCCATGATCATGTTCACAGGGGATTCTGTGTGCTTCATAGTTACCTGATAGTCTTGCCTGTATCAGCCTCTATAGTCCAGGTACAGTGGAGGTTGTTGTCATAAGGAGCAGGATAGCCTGGAGACAGAATCCGTCCAGACACTGCTCCAGTTATGTGACCTCCACACTCCGCTACAAGGACACGAGACAAAGGGATGATCAAACATCAATGGAAAAAAATACACATATTTTGTCTTCTTGTTTTAGCTTAACCTATTGTATAATTTATAGGTATTATTGTCTATTGCTTCCATCTGTATTAAGGAGCAAGGATATATCTTACAACCCTAGTTACATAATCTTCACATTTAGCTGGAAAGAGGGGCACAGGATAAAGCCATATACTGAAGGATTACTGCGGGGTTACTATGAATTATAAACTCTGCAGCAGATATTATTGGTGAACTGTAGCCCTCTCAGCCATATAGCCCACACTTCTCAATCACAAAGACATTTGAAGTGTATTGAAGAATACAAGTCATCACACTAGCTTCTTATGAGGTGACCAAACAAAGGCAATACATCTTACAAAGAAAAATCTTACACCAGTTCACCTGCACGGTCACAGTGAATCAGTGAATCCGAAACTTGATAACCCTGTTAAGCACATATATGTGTACAAGATAAGCTATAATTCTGCAGATTAGTAGTTCTGGCACTCTCTGTTTTAGATGATTAGTCCATGTTCATCTGTTTACTGTGGCACTCTCAATTAGAGGTCTTCACACACAGTGTGACTTGATTCTGAGGAACCAAAACCTGACTCGTGACCTGAAATCTCAAATTATACTCTATCTAATGGGATCCAGTAGGGTCTCGTTTTACTGCCACAGCTCTAATCTTTCTGTCTCTAACAACCAGGCATCCGGGCATATTTCAGGATTTATCAGTAACCTATGTAAAAAATGAATGCCATTAAATAACAATTACTTTTTAGAATTAGAATAATAAATATTAGCTTGGTTAGAAAATTATCATTGTCTGTCTATTACCCAGTTAGCTGCAGAATGTTGGTAAAGGAGAAAATATAATTTTCAATTATTCATAAAAATTAGTCTTTGATGCATGTAAACAAAAATCATTCTCAGAATTAGTTTCTGTGACTTTACATTTATTCTAAGGATATTATTATACTGATGATTGTTCAACAGAGCCTCATGCTGCTGCCCGTGTTGGTGAATTGGGTCTTCTTATCCTTGGGTGTATTGTGATTGGGTCTGACAGTGCTCAGGTCCCCATTGGGTATCCATGTTTTGAAAAACTAATTGATGCATGCCAGGTTCAGGTAGACGTTCCATCGTTTTGGGATCGGGTCAGACATTTGGGATCCGTGAAGACCTCTATTCTCAATACAACCAGATTCTTTGTATCATATTTTCTGGTTTTCTTTCCAGCCATATTAACATTTCAATTCATCTCTGTAAGAGTCGGCTCTTCTACTTTGCTGTAAATTACTCTGAGGTGTGAAGGTTGAGTTAAATGAGAATCGGTTTAGAAAGGCTTGAATCATTAAATCAACCTTGAATTATCCAAGCTCCTGCTATACACTTTCAAGGTTAGTGAGTAACTTTGATGGCTGTTTTCCCATAAGGATTTCTCTATAGTGTGCAAAGTTCAAGAAAAAAACACTGTTTAATGCACAAGAGAGAACTGGCTTTTTGTGTTATTTTTATATTGTTTTCAGAGGTGAGGAAACAGGAGATAGCAGGAGGCAGGGGAAAAGGCTGGGAGCAGATTTAAACTCATCATGGTAGTACATGGTACACATGGTAGCCCACTGAGCCAGCAGATCGCTGCTGATTAGAAAACAGTTTGGTACAGAGAAGGTTTTATATCTGTGTATGCATTGCGTGTTTGTGTGAGTTAAGAGAACACCATTAACACAGCTCTGCAATCTACAATAACATGACAACCAACTGCTGTTGCATTACCCTAGGCAGAATGCACGCAAATACACGCTCACTTGTAAACACAAACACAAAGGGAGAAACAGATAACCACACACCAGTAACACACAAGGCCAGAAAAATACTTGAAAACACTTATGCAATTACGCCAGCACACAATTTAACCAGTTGTTTCAATCCCTGGTGATAGAAAGAAAGAAAATAAAGAGAGGAAAACAAGAGTTATTTAGCAAGCCTGAGCCACTGAGAACTGCAATTTTCCAAGACAGAAAAAGAAAGAGAGAATAACAGGCACACATATAGAGTGGAAGACAGACAGGTGTACTGTATGAATAGAGGAAGAGAGAGAATGAGAGAAAGAGTCCCACAGAGGTATACCACGGCTCTGTTTTAACTCAGTGTGGGAGAAAGAGGGAAAGACTGTATAGAAACAGCCTGAGGCAAAGCCATCTCCTTGCCTCCATGCAATCACACACAGATATGGGGCCAAGACAGACTGACGGGGACGGAGACATTCAGAAAGACAAACACTCCAACAAACAGACAAAGGATGGAGATACAAATTTAGCTATAGAGGTAGTTAGCCCAGGGCTCTGTCAGCAAGTACTCTCCTGGTTGCTGGCTTACCTAAAATAAGGCAGTGACAGAGCAGCTGCAAATTAATGACTGACAGACTGCGGAGGCACGCACTCACTCATACACTCATACTCACTCACACACACACACCCACACACCCACACACCCACACACACACACACACACACACACACACACAGCCAAAAGCACATACTCATTCTCATTCCACACACACACACACACACACACACACACACACACACACACACACACACCTATGAGCACACATTCTTTTGAGTTGCCATTAGCAACTACATGAGGCCATGTCCCACCTCAGAGAGCTCAGGTGTTTTGGCAGGTTAAAAAGACACAAGGTTTGGCTCTGCTGTAGGGAATTCCAAATGAACAAGTGCCAAGTGCCTACATCCAACCAAAAAGGTAGAAATACTTAAAGGGAAAGTGGTTCAGTTTGTAAAATATGCAAAGCCACAAAATATTTATGGACAAGCAGGAATTATGGACAATAAAAATTGTGAATTTGCTTTAGGGATTTCAACATCAAGTTCATGCTTCACTGGTGGTTCCTGAATGACAATATGGAATCAGAAAGCCCAGCTTTATATGTTAAAGCTAAAACACAAAATGACTTTCACGGGTCCATAAAAATTGCCATGTCAAAGCACTTGATTCGTTTGGCATACTCCTCTCCGACCTAATTAAGAGCTATAACTAAAGCTAAATCTGCCCCTGGCAGCTTATCTACCTCAAAACCTGGAAATATTCAAATATGTTCTAGATATGCCAAATGAGAAACCTTTATTTTGTAATTTTCACTGTGTGAAAATTAAAACCTGATATTGTGGGAGTGCAGAGCAGCAGTCATGATGATTATTATATTGGGCTTCCTTCAAACTATATTAATTTACTCCACTTTATGGCCTTAAAACTACAAATGGATATACTTTGATACAACTTAATGGTTGTTTTATGTCACTTTTTTGTGATTTTACATGCTATTCATATGAGAACCAGCTGTATGTATTTTTCGAAATTACAATAAACTGTTGCTTTTGTCATCAATGTCTGTTGAAGACAGAGTCAAAATTATGTGAAGTCTGACTCTTAATCCCAAAAAACAAAGAATTATTTTTATCATAATTAGTCATCCTATCACAGTTGATGTGGGTAAACTGTTTTAGATGAGAAAAGTTTAATTACTCAAGGTGGAATTATTCCCACTACTGTAACTATATTCACATAAAAGACAAGGGAAATTAAAAATAAGAACATCTGAAAGTGAGACATTCATCAATTTTGGGCTGTACCAGTAAAGTACATGTTGGTGTACTTTCACTCCACTCGTCTGTGTTGTCGAGTTTCTAAAAAGATTCACTCTTGTCATGCAGGTCTTTAGTGGCGTGATATCTGTGTGTAGTTCAATTTCATCTTAAAGTTATTCAAGAAGCAACAATTCCAGATGAGTCAATATTGTTTTTACATCACATCACTTTCTGGCATCTGAAAAAAGTCTCTCCTGATAGAATATTCTATTTATCTGTTTGTGCATGCTGAGAATAGAACAGAAAGCTACAGCTTCTGTCAAAGTCCTTGGCATAAAATACTGTGCACACCTTCAGTGTACAAGAAAGTAGTCTGCCTTACATTATAAATTTATCCAAGTTCAATTCAGATAGTCATCTCCTATTTTTGCACCTTAACCATGTCATGCTTAAAATACATAGAAGCCTGGTGCACTAAAATCTCATACCCAGTGACATCCTGCTGTCCAAGTGCAGATGCACAGGCTGTTCTTACGCTCAGAGGCGTATTAGTACCACTACAAATATTTCCCAGAGTGGTGAATCAGTCCCCATGCCCACTTTTCAAAGTATTCATCTGAATTGACTCAATCACTTGTTCACTCACTCTCTCGTTTGAATCATCATATCTCTTGATGGGGCTCAAAAACAGACAGGGGTAGTTTTGACTGCTTCTTCTCCCTACTTTATTTCTCATTATGTATGACTTTGGATGAACAAACTCAGTGTGAAAAAAAATCACCCACATGTTAGTAATTCAGAACTTGTAGTTCTGAATTATTAATATACATACAGTAGAACTTACACACGTAATGACATACTGACCGATACAGGAAGGAAGTGGTTTGTCCCAGACACGTCTGTCCCCGCTAAGACAGGTCAGTGTACTGCTGCCATGGAGACTATATCCAGGGTTGCAGGAGTACAGGACAAAAGTGTTGGCATAATGACCGTCGTCCTGGATCTTATAGCCATAACTAGGGATACCTGGCTCCTCACAGCGTACTAAGTCAAAACCTAGAAAGAGAAATATAGACACATGTAGTGGGAAACACACACACACACACACACACACACACACACACACACACACACACACACACACACACACACACAGACAGATTTGGTTATCCTTTCCATGCAGTAAGACAACATTGAATAAATGAATGGGATGATTCAGAGCTGTTTTGGACAAGATGACATAAGGTCATACTATTCTTCTCCTGAATCCCACTACTTCTGCAGAAAATTTGAACACTCACTATTAATGCTGAAGTACAATGTGACAGCTGCAGTGAAAGCTACTGGACATTTCTAGAGATTCTACTCCTCTATGCTTGTGTCCATGATATTTTTTAAAATGTATGGGCTTCTGCCATTTCTGAAAGATATAATGATGTGTAGTGTGCAGCAGCAGTGGTTCCTATATGAAACTGTGGAAAAACATCAAATGACAATTTCACATCCCACACAAACACAAATATACTGTACACTTGAATGAGCACACTGCAAGGGATGTCTGTGTGTTTTGAAGATAACAAAGAACAAGGAAGTTTCCCACCTCCAAGACAGATGGATAAACTAGAATTACCGCCTTGAAGATGTATTCCTCTGCCAAGCAGTTAAGTTCCAGTTTACATCCATGTCTGTCCAGACTCTGGATTAGACGACTCACCCATTCAAGTGAATGGGAAAGTGGTCTCAGACTTTTGGACCCCAGGGATCAAATGTATGTGCAGAACATTAAGATGTCACAGTGAAGTTGACCTTTTGCATAAAAATTACATCACACACAAACACACACACACATTTGTGTGAAATGTTGTCATAATTAGCATATGAATTCTTAAGTTCTGGTCAAAAACATGCTTTGTGAGGTCACACTGACCTTAACCTTTGACCTCTGAGCACCAATATCATCAAAATCAGTTCATCCTTGAGTCCAATTGAACGCTTGTGCCAAATTTGACGATATCCCCCAAGGTGTTCCCGAGATATTCACAAGAACCACATATACTGAATGTATAGTAACATCCATGGACTATGACACAATAATACAAAGGACGTTTGTAAGATTGTCCTTCATGCTCTTCAACTAGGAGTCAGAGATTTTATGTTATTCAAATAAATTGAATGATATGTCAAATGTTCTTGTGATCAATTGAGCTTTTAATATTTCTGAAGAGAATCAGGAGACTAAATCATACACATTGTCCAATCACAATTTACCCTGCAACACCTTTTACACAGCCAGCAACTTTCTAAGGGAGCAGTCACCAGTTTTTTGAGGTTTGTGTACAACTATCTCTCCCTTGCTACATCCATTTCAGTAAAACAGATGCATCTCACTTCTGTCAACCTTTCTAGTTAATATCTTGAACAGATGTTTGAATCGTTATTACTCTATTAAAACAGTTTTAACACTGTGCACTATTAAAGCTGTTTTATCAGTCCCTGACCCTACTTAAGAAACCATCACTGCCTCTCTTGATCAGATGCTTCTCTCTTCTTTCTCCTGTTTAAACCTTCTATCAATCTCTCTTATCTATCCATCACCTCATCCATTGTAGCAGAACTTTGCAGAAGGTGTCACCTTATCCAGTTTAATGACTTGCAGATTAACGGCTGTCTAATGGTTTAGCTGACATACCGTGCATCCATCTAGAATCTATATACCATCTACCTTCATCCGTTTGTCCCTCTGTCCAGCCGCTCTTCCACTCCAGATCTGTCACTTTCTCACCTTCTTTTAATGACTTGCAGATAAATGCTCCTCTAATAGCCTCTTTGACTTACACAGCAGCTGGTCTTGCCTTCTTAACAGACTCTCTTTGAAGCCATTAAGGTGTGGGTGTGTGTGTGTGTGTGACATAGAAAGAGAGAGAGCAAGAGAGTGAGAGAAGGAAAGAGAGAGAGTGTGTATAAGAGAGAGAGAGAGAGAGAGAGAGAGGGAATGAGAGGGAATGAGAGAGAAAGAGAGAAAGAGAGAGGGTGCATCTGTATGTGTTTCAAGTATTCACATGCTCATTTCCATTCCCTGTACGGTTGGTAAACTACTGTTGCACTTTGGTCTCCACCTTTATCAGAAATTGTTTGTTAAACTGACTGTTGGCCTCCTTTCAGCTGTCAGAAGTGAATGAAATAGCTTGGTTATTAGCTGACAGAGAAGGACTCTCTAAAGTCTTTGTAGTACATGACACATATTTTGGTCTGGTACGTAGCACTCAAAATTCATTTGACTGGGGCACAGGGCAGACGCAGGGTATATCCATGAGTACAATCTAACACAATCACTACCACTCTACTTTTCAATTAAAACATCTCCTTACAAGGAGCTTCATGATGAGCTACTCAGATTTTAGGAAATTACTGTTTGTGTGCATGTGAAAAAGTGTGTGCGCATCTGTGTGTGCATCTGTGTGTATGTGTTGTAGAGAGATTGAGAGAGTTTGTGTGAACTTGAACAAACCCTCTACAACAATATAGAAAGAAAACAATCTATATTGCTGCCCAGTTTCCAATCAGTTCATCCAAAGTCATAATTTCTGAATGATAACTCACTTGTATATGTGAGGCGAAAGCCCTGATTGGTTCCAGAGGCGTTGCTGTTGAACTCCAGCCACAAGTGATTGGACGTACTATTGATGACATGACCCACCATGGCATCATGTGTGAAGTTTCCAAGGAGACGGGATGAGGTGTTCTCTCCATCATATACCTGTAAATCAACACACAGGAACAGGAACGCAGATCATGAATAAAAAAAATGAACTAAAAGAGTTTGTGTGGTTTTGTAGAGGTTTATATGAGCACAAATCTACCAATGTAAGTAATGAGAATATCACAGAACATGGGTGCACAGTGCACTGCTAACCCGGTCTGGAATACTGGATGCAAAACTTGCAGGGTATACTGCTATATTGCCTCTGCTGTGACTCACCAAAATACCAAACAATGCAAATGTGGCAAAAAACCTCACTGAGCCTCAGGAAAAAGCCACTTTTCTCAGCTTTGCATCAGCGTGGATTTTGTGAAGCACCACAAAGATAGAGCCTCAAACATCACATGAAAGTTGCTGAAGTCACAAGTGAGTTGTTAAGGGGGTCTATAACAGTCAGCACAACTGATGAAGCCTCCCCTTTTTACGCTAAACCGTCAAGATTTTTATGCAAAAAGCGAGTAAACAAAAAGTTGAGGGCTTTCATGGTAGGTAAATAAATTGGTTACCTTACTTGAAATGATGTTTGCCACAGTTAAATGTAGTGGAATGAGACTGCTGTACAAACTTATTTGCAGTTTTACCAATTTAATCGTTGTCTAGCACCTGTGGGAAGCAGGAGATTCGAGTATCACTTTGATTTGAGCATTGGCAGAGAGGATATTGCAGCCCTCGATGAAAAATAAAAAGTAGCTTATTCACAGTTGAGGATGTCTCCAGCTGTGATAAGTGTTCCAAATTTTTGTTTATATTTTGAAAAGTTATGTTTCTAGAGAATGGTCAACAGAGGAAATCAAAGAGTAATACAGTGTGTTTCCTTGAAACAATCAGTAAAAGCTAGAAGCCGCAGTATGCATGTTCTCTACTGATAACTAAATACTGTTCAAAACAGCAAGTCAATGTGCAAGTATGATTTGGTTTGTGATGCTGCATATTAGGGGAGATGAAAATAGCAGGAGCGTGAACGGAAGGAAGCGAGGCCAGGGTTACATCTAGATATAAATTTGATTTTCACAGCATAACTGCATCACTGGACTAGTTTCGTAGTGCAGGACTGAGTTTGTATTTCCTTTGTTGATCAGTTTTTTCTCTATTCCATTTGAAAGAATTATGAAATTGATGAAAATGATAGCATTTTTGGCTCTCTTGACACGAGCTTACTTTTTGATCTCCTAGCAATTTTTTCCTTCTCATCGTTTGCATTGTGATTATGAACCTGTTGCTGGCAACACAAACAACAGACAAAACAGCTAGAAGTCATTTATTTCAAATGAGTGCTATGAGACAAGGAGATACGGAGGGTAGAGTACTGGCTGCCAGAAAGATCTTTCCAACTTGGCAACAAATGACACAGTGTAACAGCATCCAGCTGAAGGGTTGATGTGCACACATCACTACTGCAGCACATGCAGTTACAAAATGTCCCCTTGCTATGTTCTAAGTACTTTTGTTTTCTCCAAAACATGACTTAATACACAGTTTTGTTGCTAGCTCTGTAAACACATTACATTTGTTGTTTGGAACGAAAGTAAGCTAACATAAAAACACCAAAGAGAACTGTGCGATTAACAAATGGAAGCTGTGTACCTTGCCATATTTTGGCATATTTTATTGAGGGCATTGTTTGCAATATCCTGAGAGAGCAATAGCAGAGTAGAGGATTATGCAACAGATTTCTGGATGATGTTTAAAATTTTAAGGGAAATTTATCAAGCGTAAGCTAAGTATTTGATACTATGACTGGCTTGTTTTGGAGTTCACTTTCTGTCTTCTTGTCATTCTTGAATGCAGCTTTAATGTGACCAGTAGGGATGTAATAGTTTGGGAAGTGCTGTCTACTTTTGATGGCAGTTTGAAGGGGCGAATTAGTACTCTGAAGTACCCCATAATACTACCTCACAGCTGGGATATAAATGTGAACTGCTCATGCTTATATTTGGCAGCCAGGGACATTTCCACAGATTGGAGGTGACAGGTTTGCAGGTGGCAGGAACGCCAAAGAAAAAAGGGCTAAGGCGATGTACTGTTTTTGCTCTACAAGTATTGCCAGTCAGAGGAGACACCTCCACATGAAGCCAAAGCAGGAGCTACAGTGTGTTAAGTGTGAGGTTATGATGGAAAACATAAATTTGAGGATAAAATGACATGGGAAAGGACAGAGTGAAAATGAGCAAAAGTTTAAAAAAAAAATAAGAGCAATATCACAGCATCTGTAACATTACTCCCCTAAATTATATTTTCCTTCCCTCTGCCTGCCTCCCCACATCCCTCTCGTCACATAAGTGTCACCCTGTTTTGCATCTCGCTGTCTGTCTTTCTTTCTTTCTGTTTGTCTAATGCTTTCTCTCTATCCTTTTCTCCTGCTCTCTCTGTTTCAGTAAAACTCGATATGGTTAATGAAAAGCCCTGCGGCTCATAAATCAACATGTCACCATCTACCACCCCTCTCTGTCTGTTTGACTCTTTCTCTCTCTCACTTGTTCTCCTACAGCGTCTACTATCATAACAATTCCTGCACAACCGCAATTTGTTTCTTTCTCACCCTCTCTTTCTTTCTTCTTGTGTACATCTGAGTAAATATGATCAAGCACTGTATTAGTTCGAATTTTTACGGGAAATGAACTTGGTTAGCCCTTTCTAGGGAAAGCGGTTGTAATGAGGTGGTTCATATGTTACAGGATATTTTAGCTCAAAGCAAGCTGGAACTGTGAAACAAATGGTTTTCATTCAGAGTGTTCAGCTGCAGCAACAGACATCACCTCCGTTGCTGTTAGCCTGGGGAACGGCATGCTAATTGTTAGCCTAAGTGGCACTTTGGGGCTTTCCTTCCAGTTCATTATAGTTTGCACTGTGTTTTCATAATTAACAGACATGTTGTACATCTCTAGCCATTGACCTTAATAAATGCTCAATACCATCATATAGGAAGACCATAGTACAGATAATTTCATCACATCATGCACCCACTGTCATTCAGTTTCGGATGAAATGCCTCTTATATACAAGTTACAAAAACTGTTGGACTTCTGACAATGGGGAGACAATTATTCTTGGGGGAAAAATAGTGAACCACATGTTGAAGTTTGGGTTGAGAGTTTAACAAGCAAAAAGTATACATTATCTCTGCTATTATCTATTATCTACTATTATCTATACTTAAAAGTATGTATATTCGGGTGAACATTTAAGTGCTCAGACCATCTTGTCACTTTACAATCCAACTGCACTGTAGAATCCAGTCTGTCCTAAGGAAGTAACACTGATCAGAGGGCGTATTATAACCTCTTATATTGTAAAAGCTCCTATAATCATTACAGCTGTCTGTGCAGCACAACAACCAACCTCATCCAATTCCTGCATGTGTTATATATATACATATACATACAATAACATATACTTTAGACAGTAATGATCATGTCTAACTAACATGGTCCAACATGTGTTGAATTATTGTCATAGTATTTTGTATTGTACTGTCTGTACATCATGCATACAGTACACCACTGTATTGGAATAAACTGCACATCGAAACACCTACATTTAATCTAATTTATAAAGTTATTCATTATCAGTAATTTGGATCCAAAGTACTAAATTGAAGCCAAAAATCTAATATTGTTGTATGCCCTAAATGAACGTGATGTGTCATTCTTGTAATCAGTCTTCAGGCCTATGGTTTTTGACTGATACGTTAGAGTCCAAAGTATCCTCATTAACTTTTGTGATCTCTAGTCACTCTCCGTATTCTGCTCCTCTGTTCTTGTTATTTTCTGATAAAGAATCAATTTATTACAGTAAATACCATGTCAAATGCCTTGTGAAGACCAGAGTCATCATTTTAAAAAGAGCAAATGTCTTTTTCTACTCTCCAGTCTTGGTTATTCCAGCATCATCCTCTCAAATATACATATAATATTTAAGCATGTTTATGTCTGTATGACACTTTTCTCTCTTTAAGGGGATTTTCTTTTTTAATACTTATTCCACTGAGAACATGTCCACCTTTTACAATGATGTTGAGTGTCTCTAAAAGTCAGAGAGAAACCTGCTAACACAATCTAACCACAGACAGGCTCAGCCAATGCTTTAGGCCTAATACTGATAATACACTCTAACCACATACTGGCTTAACCATGCCCTCAGGCCTAATACCGCTAAGAGACATTGTGAATAGAAACGGTTTTAGACGATGTGTGTAGGACAGCATCAAGATTGTAAAACAGCTCACACAGCTGCTCCTAACTGACACTGAAGTGGGCACACGCACTCGAGAGAGGACTTATGAGGAATTAGAAGCCTAGGGAACATCTGTAATTCTCTCTGTAGTTCAGACATACACAAGTATGTACATTTAAGTTTATTCTATGTAAACAATTCAGTAAATTCCTGATACATGCATAGGGACAACTCAAAGTCCATGATAACATATTGCAGATCAAACTCTGGCTCAAATTAACAACCAACCATAGTCATGAATGTTGAAAAACCATGTAGGTCATTTTTTTCAACCCTCTGATATGATCCATAGGAGTGTCTACTGAAATAGCACCCCTACAGAGCCAGGCTTACCGGACCTCGGTTTTCATAGCTACAATAATAACACACAGACTGTACCGACAGTGGCGTACCTGCCTAAGTCACCATGGTTACTATAATAACAGTCACGGCTTGGTTAGATTTAGGCACAAAAATTACTTGGTTAGGTTTAAGAAAAGATGTGATTTGGGTTAAAAAATGTCCTTCCTCAACATTAGATAATCTTTGTTGTCATCGTTAAAATAATAACAACAAGGTTAACTTTGATGAACGGTCATGTATAATAGAAACAACATAGACTGCTACTTCCACATGGGAATTGAACATTGCTCTCTCGTGTCAGTGCGGCTTTCAGCACCGCTGCTATCTGGAACCTCTTCTCTGTAGGCCTGCTCACAGCAGACTGCTGCACTGCACTCTTTCTCAACAAAAGCGACACGTGTGTGCCTTTTTAAGATCAGTCAAGAATATACGACACAAAGTCTGTCAGCTGAATTTCACAAGCAACAGGAGCCATGAAGCAGAGTTAGCATGGGCATCTAAAACTGAGCGCCTAACACCTTTAACCCTAATTTGAGCTCATATGTATCCTCTCCCACTTTGTTTATGTGTATAAAAGTGCATAAAAAAACACAGGTTAACCTTCAAATCCAAAAAATAATACACTGTAGTGTGTAGAGGGTTCAAAGAGGCAGGACTGATCATGTTGTGGCTCTGTTTCTCATGTATTCATTGAGCCATGGATGGCTAATACAGCAGGAGCACTAATAGAGAACATGGGTTATAAACCCCTGCAGGGATGTTATTGCTTCTTACAGCAATGTTTAACACATCTAACATCCAGGGCAAACCTTGGTAATACAATTTAACTACATACTGGGTAAACCAAGGATTCAAAGCCCTTCCTGTCGTTTGTGTTTTTACTCCTGCCTTGTTCTTGTACACCTCATATAATTAAGGACTACACATTCCCTGACATCTTAATTGGACCAGGTGTGCATGGCTGGAACAAAAGCTTGCAGAATGGGCTTTGAGGATTGTGTTGAGAAACTTTGGGCTCAGCAGTGCAACATAAAAATGACAACTGAGTATGGACATAAATATATCTAGGAGAAATTCACATCCAAGGTGGTTCTTTCTTTGTGCTAAACAAAGATGAACGTCCCTGAATTTTTTGTTCAATTTCGAACTGGTCTGGCATTATGCAGGTAACTGCACCCCTTGATGAACGATTGAATGAATTCATAGGAGGCACAAGAAAGTAATGAAGTGGCTAACATTAATAGAAAATACATACATAAGTCAAGTTTCAAGTTGAGGCTGGATATTCTGATACTTCTATTTATATCATTAAATTATATCTGCAATTATGCTCTCCAAAGATGTAGGTGGCTGTGAATATTAAAGTAAAATGCTTTTGGCTGTACTATTTACACTTTGATATCTCTGAATGAAAAATATCAATATTTAAAATATTTAAAAACTAACAAGTCCTGCCATATACTATAAGCTATTTAAAGGCAAATAGCTGTATATAGTGGAATCCTTAATTTTGTTTTTGTTTTCACTGACCACATCCTCTAAATATGTTAGTTTGTTTGTGTTTTGACACATGGTTCATGGTTCTGCCAACATCTACAACTAAACTTCTGTTTACTTTTCAAGCATTACTTGACATAAGCCAAACCCATATCATCAATCTGTTTAAGCATATATATAAAAACTTTGCATATAGACAGGTTATGATTATGTTATAATCCTGTATGTGTCATATGTATTTGTGTCTGAGTAAGTAAGTTATGCATTTATGGATTTGTACCACCTGATTGGGAATTTGCATGAGTGAGTGGGTGAGTGAGAGTGTGAGTGTGTGTGTGTGTGTGTGTGTGTGTGTGTGTGTGTGTGTGTGTGTGTGTGAATACATGCCTTGTATGTGTGTGTGAATACATGCCTTGAGATAGTCTCCATCTTGCAACAAGAAGCTCTCAGCTTTCAGCCTGATTCCTTTGCCCTTTTCAGTAGTGATGCGGTAAATGCACTCGTGGTTATTATCGTAGTTAGAAGGGAAATTCGGAGAGAGGAGAACGCCTTCTGGTCCTAGTGAGGAGGCTCCACACTCAGCTACAGCAAGAGAAAAAAGGGGACAGAGACACTGTGGATCAAAATCACAGCAATACTACCTAATTATTTTTGAGCAGTGAAAATATCTGGTTTGGCTTGTTGTGTAAAAAAAAGAAGAGACTCATAATTCTACATGAGAAAGAGAGATTAGAGAAAAATGCATGTCCTTTATGACCACAAACCTTAGTCGACTTAGCAGACATGATAAAAATGATAATAATAATGAACCATATAGTATAAAGCAGCTTAAAAGCACAATAACATCAAGCATGACAAAAAGCAAAATACATACAAAAGCAAAGCAATTAAACATAAAATGGAAAAGATTAAAAAAGGGGGCAAAATGAAGAACACTGCATAAAAGCAGGTCTGGATTAGTTTGTTAGAAAAAAGTATTTCCTACAAATTATACAGAATTATCTAGCAGGTGCAGTGCCTATCAAAGTTTAGGAATTCAAATAAGTGGTACTTTGTGCAAATAGAGTTTTGTCATATGTAAATGAGGAGAGGAGAAAAGAAGCGAGCCGAGCAGGCTTTTAACTCCCACTGAGGAGGACCACCACTGCTAAGAAGGGATAAAGAGGAAATGGAAGTAATGAGATAGACAAGAGAGAAGGCGGAGTGGAACAATATGGAAAAAAAAAGATGCAGTCTTTCTCAAATCTGAAATCCAAAACAACATTTTTGTAAATGTTATGTAGTTTTTAAAGCAGATTAGGGCAGGAGATAAAGAGCATAAATTCAAGGATGCTACCAGCAATTCTTCAGAAATTCTTTTGTGGAGTGAGGACAGCACTGTAGAGTGGGAGTTAGAGAAAAGAGGATAGCAAAGGAAGGAGAAGAAAGGGATGAAGAGAGAGCTTGAAAAGAAGAGAAGACAGCAGATGAACCAAGACAAGAGCCCTTTGAAAATATGCAGAGAGAAATTAGGAAAGGGAGAAGGGGAGTAAAAAAAGACACAGTATTAACACTTTTCATAAAACAGCTAATGCCCTAATTATCTACCATAGGACTGTCCAAATACAGAGGGAGAGGAGGAGAACCAGTTAGAAAGTTAGAAAGAGACAGAGAGCTAAAGAGAGGGGCATTTAGAAAGAAAAAGAGAAAGAGAGATAAATCAAGTGCATGTTGCCAGCTGCTGTCGCTCAGTTTCCTCTTAGTCAGGCCTGATCTCTTGACAGATAATGCTATTATAGCAGTTTCAGTCTGCTCTTTTTACGGCTTGAAAATTACCAGCAGTCACCAGTCGGACTTATAAATTACTGATAATCATCAAATACTAGCAAATTATGTCCTGCTAAAAGTCAAATCCTATAGTCAACCAATCAAATAATAGTAAATTGCCATTGTGTCAGCAATAAAATATTGGTGAAGTACAACCATGAAAATGCTGATATGTTATCTCTGGGCTTATTGATATGGTGAAGAACTTCATTTGAAAGTTTTATTTTACAAGCTAATAGTTACTGTCACACAAGATAAACCACTCCAAACCATATGAATCGAAGGCAGAAATACTCGATACAGCAGTATTGCTTTATCTAATGTTGTGCACAAAAGGAAAGTTTTACAAGGCAAGGTCAGTTAAACTGTAAACAACTATGTGTCTGAAATAAGAAAAAAAATTACCTTGATCTTGTATTGTTTGTGTTTTTTGTGTGCAGTCTCAATTATTTTACATTTTCACTGGGGCACTTGTCAGTCTGTCTACTTGACTATCTTACCTATACATCGTGGTAGCGTGTTGCTCCAGACTCGTCTGCCTCCTCCCAGACAAGTGATCTTGTTGTCTCCCTCAAGTCGGTAGCCATGGAAACAAGAGAAGGCCAGCGAGTCACCAACTCGAAACCTGAATCCCATCCTCCTGCTGAACGCCGGTACACCAGGATCCTCACATGGCTCTAAGTCATACTCTATACATCCAGGAGAGGTAAATAACATTGTTGAGGAGTCATAATAAAAAAGACTAGCGATGCGAAATGTACAGGAACTGTGTGAATGTCACTCAGTTCACCAAGACTGGGGCTAACAGAAAGAAATGAATTACATTAAAAAATTTACAGTTAAACTTGAACCTCGAAAAGTGGTTCTGTCATGTATTACAATTTAACCTAATGGTTAAAAACTCCTGTTATCTTAATCACAATTAATCACAATACTGCTAGTGCTACTATTGAAGACCAGCATTTCATGACCGTGTTTTGCTATATGATATACATTACTGTATATTATGTCATTAAAATGTATTACTTTTGAAGACAAAACCAACATGTAATATTCGTATGAACTAGAAAACAGAGGTTAAATGCAAACTGCACTTACTGCACTCCAGCAAGTTACAGCTAGCTGCTGATACAGTCTTAGCAAAAGCTAATTTACCAACTGTTTCTGTATCAGGTTATTGATCAGTTTTGATACTCCAACATCTTGGTAAATGAATTGTCAAGCCACATAAATAAGGCATAATCGGATCATAATGGAGAAAACTTCACTTCACTTGCCCAGCTTAGCAAATGGAAGTCACGTGATTAGATAAAACTAATCTTTAAATTCTTTAGTTTAATGTTATTCATTAATTAGAAATTCATACATTAAATAGTCAAAAACGCTGAAGAAAATACTACAACATATATTTTATTTGCAAAATTATTTTCATTGCGCCATTTAGATTTTCAAAACAAAAAGTGCAATTGCCCCATTGGCTCATCCCCTGTGTGCAAGACAACCCTGGAAGGTCCCATAGGTCAGGGAAGTGGCTGTGCTAATGAAGGTGGAGCAGCTAATCAGATGTATCAGATGTCAGATGTATTTGCCAGACTAACCAGTTCGTCATCTTGCCTTAAGTCTTTTCTTTTGTAAAACTGAAAAATACTCTTTGAAAATACATCTGATAAAGCATAAATGTAAACTTTGAATCGCTTGTCAAACTTGGTTTTCAAGTGTGAAGGGTTCAGTAATGAGCCCATTATAGCATAGCACACCACAATAAAATGAAGATGTGACATTACAAAACATAAAAAACAAGCAACACAAAGGCAAGATTTGAGCTTTATTCCAAGTATTTTCAGTTATACAAGAGAAAAGACTTCAAGGATGAAGAGTAACTGAGCGGTTAGGGAAATGCACATCTAGTTAATCGCTCCACCTCCATTAAAGAGCAGAGCATAACCATTTCCCTGAGCTATTTTATGAGACCTTCCTGAACTGTCTCATCCACTGCGTGGGAGACAGTCCCAAATGGGGCTAAGAGTACAGTATAATAATGCTTTTTTAGGTTTTATTATTTAAAAGCTTATAACCGTTAAAGTTTGGTGAAGAGCCTTCCAACTTCAAACTTGTTAGTTACCGCTCTGCCTTTGTAAGGTACCATGTTAACATACAAGAATACAATTATGTAACACAACCTTTCCCATTGTTTACCTCTGTCTGTCGTCCTAGATCAGAAAGATCTATGCCTGTGTCTGGTTAAAATGACTATGGTTCAGTCTATCCTCTAAACAGTTAGACAGATTTATTGTTCGCTACATCCCAAAAAAAAAAAAAAAAAAAAATACAGCCCCTGTGCCATTGTTCTTACCTGAGAAAGTAATATTAAAGCCTTCGTAACTCATGGAAAAATCTGATATAAATCGTAGCTGAGCGCTGAAGTTCCCATAGAGTCCTGCTTTGACACTCGGGGGAAGCACTGAGCCAGTGAGTCGAGCTACTGGGACCTGGAAATTCCCGTCCTCAGTGATGGACAGGTAGTCATGGTTCTCCTCCAGATGGAAAGTGTGGAAAACGAGATGGACTCCTTGAAATTCATGGATGAATGGAAGGACAGATGAATGGAGGGATGGATGGGAAGATGGATGCATGAATAAATGGATAGATGCACAGAATGGGACACAGAGTTAGTTTAATAAACCCATTAATTAACAAATGAAGAAAGAAATCAGAACAATATTTTTTCCAAGCAAAATTGATGGGTGTTTCCATTATGTCTGAGTGTGTGTGTTCTTACCTTTCCCATGAGACACTTCTATAGTCCAGGTGCAGTTAAGAGAGTTAGGGTAGAAGTCAGGAAAGCCAGGTGAAAGAATAGTCCCTGTTTTACCGTAAACATAGCCTCCACAAAGAGCTAAAGAAAAAAGAGGGAGACAAATTTTCAGTTTTACCATTGTACAAACCCTTTTGGCTAAAAATAAAGACCTCAGAAAATTCAGAAAAAATCCTTGTCTTCAATGCAGTTAAGAGGTCACCACTAAATGACAGATTGCTTTGCTCTACATTATTAGTTAACAAACTGGAAACCACATAACAAATTGCTTACGTAATGGAGAGTAAAGGAGGCCTTGCAGTGCATTAAAGACTGTTGAACTAAGATAATATATTGACTTCTTGTTTCTCTCGCACTGTGCTTCCATCTGTTTCATTCATTTTAAGTGCTTCAAGGTGTTTGGTATGAAAATAAAAAGCTATGACACAAACTAAATTGCATAAGGCTTATATATATATATATATATAAAAATGATTATATTGTATATTATATATACAGTATATATGTGTATATATTGGTGCACAAGAGTACCCGTGCACAAGAGTACCTTTTAGCTCCTAAAATAAACACTGTGATGATTCATTTGACAGGTTTGTTAAATTATTACTATTTATTATCTGGACTTTATGAAGACAGATGTTGCAGCTTCTCTTATTTCTTCATACTGCATCTACTCCAATGTGTTTGTTGTGAGCTGCTGTGTCTCCACCTCTCCCTTCCTATCTCTCTGTCTATCAGTGTCTTTCCCTCCATCTCATTCCATATCATATTTCAAAAGAGCTGCAGTTGGGTTGAATAGCTGGATGAGAGCCGCTCTCCCTCTCTCTCCCTCTCTGACTAGCTGTCTTGTGTGTGTTGTGGTAACCAGTGCCAGTTTTTCTTTCACACTCCCACCAGGATTCAGCTAAAACTAGGACACTGTCTGACTAAATGACCCTTGTTGAGGGAGGCATGTTCTGATGTCTGTCTGTGCATGAATGTATCTATTGTGTGTAAAAGTGCATACTTCAATGTCTTTGGATGATCAGTATGTGTGAAGACTGAGACAGATTGTTAATTGTTTGTGTGTGTGTGTGTGTGTGTGTGTGTGTGTGTGTGTGTGTGTGTGTGTGTGTGAAAGTGAGTTGTATAGCAATGTGAGAAAAAGAATAAGACAGAAAGAAAGACTATTCATGACTTTAACAAAATACTGTGAGGCAAATCAAAGTGTGGCGGCCGTTCAGGGTTGAGAGCAGAAGCATGAGTCTGAATTCTGAAAGAGAAACAGATAAAGCAAGATATGTTTTTCAGGCGTGTCAAGATGAGGAGAGAAATGTATTACACCTGATTTTAGCCACATTCCTCCTCCTTCTTTTTCTCTATCTTTAATTATCTCCCTCTTAAAGGATGTCATGGCATTTTTACTAAAAGAGATACTGCGACTTTGGCCACTTCTGATGAGTTGTTGTCCTGGCACCAATTGCAAACTTTAAAATGTCACAGTGCCCCTTTGCTACTCTCCCTGACACATAAAAGAGCAGCCAGTGTTCTGTATTATCTGTTTGGCAATTTAGCTGACCTGCAGGAACAGGATTAGCGGTTTGGGTCCAACAGACACTGTGGCATTACTGAGAGGGAATGGTCTCTGCATGCCTTTGCGGGGACTATATGTCATTTTGTTTTTTCTTTTACATACAATATCGTAAAAATAATGACCTTTGGTGGTTGAGCGCTGTCTATGATGGTAGCAAAAGACCTGACTTTTCCTCGTAAAATGTTAACTGTGCCTCTGCGACAACACTGTAAATAAGATCATTGTCGCTAATGTGTGCATGTGTCTTCAAGTCTACAATGTCTGCTTTAATTATGGCATTGAAGATGAGTTCCCTCCTCCTTCCTCTGAACTGATGTAAGATGTCCAAGCCCTTTCTGAGTGGACGCTGGGGGTTTTCTCTTTGTTTGCATGGATTTTTGTTCTTCCGTCCACAGTTTCAAAACATGCATATCAGTTGAACTGAATATGTGAAATTCTCAATAGGTAGGAAAAGAGCAAGGTAACAAAGTAGGGAAAGACAATAATTAATTAATTGATGAAAAAGTCAGTCATCCTTAAACAAATGTGACACATAATTCTAGGCATATGATCGTCTCTGAAAGCAAACTAAGACATATTAAATCTTAGTAAAGGCTTACACACTGTTTAAGTGCCATTCTGAAATAGTGTGTCTTGTAATGTGACACCTGTCTGGTGAGATGGCATGCTTGAATGAAAATTGAAAATGTCACAGTGGCTGTTTAAAACTGCTTACGTTATATGGCTGATACAGTGAGATAGACTGACTCGGTATGAACTCACTCCTGAGTTGACACATCCTGACTTTGGGTTTCAAATTGGATTCTTTTCAAACAGCAGATCAAATCAGACGTTGTGTATTCATCTCCCATGATAGCATGGGCTGTGGTAAATCCTGAATGAGAGGGCCTGCAAGTGGCCAGTGAGCATCTGTTTCAAGAGTGCCTGTTGATCTGCATAATTTCACTGAGGCTGGAAGTCCATCTTGGGCCATTGTGGTTGTGTGTAGTCTGAAATGTGAGGGTTTTCTTGTACAATTAACACTATGGCTGCCAGTTACACCAAGTGAAATGATGACTAGAAATAGTATTTTTTATAACTAAGTTTGGATAAAAAAATTGTGGTAACAACTGCGCCAACTTCTCTCATCTGGTCTACCAGTGACTCTCTGGCTCAATAAGACTATGTTGTTTAGTATTTTTATATGCGCTGACTGAATTGTATTTTTACCAATATTTGATAATATCCTATGTTATTTGGGCCTTTTCTTTAAATTTGATCATGTTAAGTTATTTAATATGTCAGTATTGTGATGTTTAAGTGAATAAACTAACTAGCTACTATATGATACTTCTGAATTGACACTTCACTATCCCCAAACTTTTCTTTTACACAACAAACACTCAGCTGGCGGCTACAAGAGACTGTGCTGAAGAACACTTCATGTTGGCAATGCAACTGTGGTGAAGTACCGTTGTGTGCGGGCAGCTGTTGCAGTACTGGTCACTCTTTGCTAGATCCTGCCTGCTTATTGGCAAACGTACGCCTGCCTGGCTACAGACTGAAGTGCCTTTTAACTTCATCTGCCCTGTGTCTTTTCTTTGTATTTGCGTTGCACATCAACTGTGTCATCAGTGACACATAACTAAGAGCTCAAAGTAAGAGCTGCCTGTTGTTGTATTATCTCAGTCATCAACTCAGTTGAAATGAGTCGCAGGGCAGTGTACTTATACTTAATAAAATATTAAGTGTTATTAAAAACTGATTCATTTACAAATACTAAAACATTTACATTCAAACTTAACTCAAGAATTTAGTTAGATCTAATTTCCCATTTTCTGAAAAAAAGAGATAGGACAGTGGAGCAGTGGTTTAGCATTATTCCCTCAAAGCAAGGTTTCGGGTTCGAACATGCCAGATGAGTGAGGCCTTGGGTAGGACTTGCGTGGTTTTCCCATGATGCATGGCTTTCCTTTGGGTGCTCCCATGACATACATTGTGTTTAACCGGTGACTCTAAATTGTCTGTAGCTGTAAACGTGAATGGTTATCTTCATATATGTAGTATCCCTATGATTAACTGGAGAGCTGAGCAGGATGTACTGACCCAATGTCAGCTGGCATAGGCTCCACCCCCTTATGCCAGCTGCATGGATAAGGAGCTACAGTACAGACAATAGAAGCATGGATGGATCTGTAGAAAAGAGCTAAATTAATGTAGCAATCGTCTAACAAACGGAAATGTTTATCTATGTTTTGCTGTTTTTCGAATGGATAATGCAATATACTCTTATTCTGCAGTGCTGGAGAGGCTCCAAATTACCACAATAATAAGTTGTTGATTCTTTTCCTTAGCTGCAATGTTTAGCTGGAGAAATTAAAAACTTCATCTCTAAAGTTTACATAATAAATCACCTTGTTTTTTGGTTCAATATTAAATTCAGATCAAGATCACTTCATTGGCAAAGCATAAGATTTAGTCTAGTGTTTGACAAGAGTATTTAAAAACCTCTTTTCAGTTGTGTTTTGTTTTAAGCACCTTAGGGGGAGAAAGTGCTTTGTCTTCTGAGGAAAAGGAACAAGGTGACACTGACCTGCTATGTCAGTTTGTACAGGAAATTTCTTTGTCTTTCTCCTTTTTCAGCTTTCTTGAAAGAGGTGTTACAGTGGTCCTGACTTGACCTTGATAACCACATTTCCTGTATTTAAAGAACTTAACACTCAACCGATATTCCAGCATGTGAATGAGTACCTCACATCATCACCAAATTCTTAGTCTTAAATTATTTTTGGAATATGTTGCTAAAGGTTTCAGCCCATTACAGGCCTTGATCAAGAGGGCTAAAATGAAAGAAGGAAAGATTCTCACCATCACAACTGGGAAGTGCATGACTCCATTGATGATTCTGCTCACAAACAATTGGCTCCTGATCACTCAGTGTGTATCCAGGGTCACATGTAAATGAGACACGGGAGCCAATGGAAAAGCTGCTGCCATGGCGACGACCATTAACTGGGATACCAGGATCGAGACAAGAGTCTGACTCCATTTTCACACCTTAGAATCACATCACACAAGCACAAATACCACACAGTCAAGGTCAAGAGGATGAGTGCACGTGTATGGGTAATTACACACTTTTAAGCTGGTCTGAACTCAGAGAACACTGAGAAAAACACATTCCTGCTTTGTAGGACTGTCTGTAAGCAATTCAGAGAGTGCCTATCGAACATTTCTATCAGTCAGTCTATCAGCCTTACTTTCATATCTGATGCTGAAGCCTGCTGCCGAGCGGCTGTTGTCTGTAGTGAACAACAGGAATAGGAAGTTGGACGTGGAAATCAGGAAATGAGGTGCTTGGGTGCCATGGTATTCACCAATCAGTGGAGAGGAGGTTGAGGGACCATCCCTGATTTCCAGTGTGTCATAGTTGACCTCAGTCTGAAACCTAAACAAAAAAACACAAACATGCACAATAACCTGACATTCAAAAAGATAACATTTATACGACTGGCATACAAAATCTGTGTGCAGGCAACTAACAGCAAATATTTGTTTATAATCAGTAGCAAAAGATATTAAACCAATAAACACATCAGACGCTGGAGGATTTAGCAGCAGTGTTCATTTTGTTGAAGTCATCCATTGTAGGCAGAGACCATTGAGCAATAACAGACTGATGACCTATCTGGCAATATGCTAGGCTAATTGAAGTGAAGAAAAGTGATTGAGTCACATTCTACCTGCCTCTTTAAATAACTGAACACTTGTGTAACTAATTAGCTGAACAATTGGCTGACTTGTTATCTCCCTCTTACTCACTTTCTTCATTGCCTCTACTCCAATCTGAGTAACTGACCTGTTGACTGACTGAGTGATTACCTACAGTTGTGGCTGCAGGGCCTTAAGAAGCAGAGTTGGCTCTTAGGACCCTGGTTATCAATCTATCCATCAAATCCATCAAATAGCAGCTAATTTAGGAAAAGGGCAGTGCTTGAATGAAATTAACTACCCAGTAGGATAAAAAACCAACAGTTGAGAACCACTGATATACCATGCAAAACTGACTTTACATGGCCCTTACTTCACATCCAAAGAAGAGAAATTTCCGCTATACCAATGTGGGGCTACACTGCGTCTGCTCTTGGTTCGTTTCCAGATGAAATGTGCAAAAAGCCAACATCAAACATTTACTGCGGCAGATACTCACCAACTACATTTAAAACTGACTAACTTATAATGCTTCTGAAAGACTAAATAAATGATGCTCTAGCTGACAAACCTGGAAGAGGAAAAAATGACATACTTGATGACTATATTTTCGAACTCAAAACAATATGAATAATTAACTGAATAACATGGGGAAACTTTAACAAACCTGACAAAACATCTCTCTGTAACTATACAGTATAACCAAATAACTTCACCTGTCAAAGTGTATCTTCACAGCATGGTCTGTTTGCGCTTCAATCACCCACTGGCAATTCAGAGAGTCTTTATAAAAGGAGGGCCAACCAGGAGACAGCAGAACACCAGTAGGAGCTGTGAGATGGCCTCCACATGGAGCTACAGGGAAATAAAGATAAACAGACCCCCACACACATACACACACACACACACACACACACACACACACACACACACAATCACAGAGATAGAGAGAGAAAAATTAATAATTTTTTCTTGTAAACGTGTTATGGCATGAGCACGACACTCATATTTCATCGAGTAAGCAGATTCATCATCTGCTCAATTTATTTTAGCTCTTTAATCCTTTCTGAATTTTTAGATTTCATACATAAACATTTACCTTCAGAAATTATGCCGTGCCAATCTTGTGCTACGGTAAACAATTTTGAGTTGCTCATGTTTGAAAAAGGCAAAAATAATTATAGCATGATCATTTATAGGGGAAATCAAGTGTATTTATGTGTCAAATGATGCCAAAAAAGAGCTCCTCATTTCCTTGCATTTCAGAGGGCTGCAGGCGGCAAGGCTGACACATCTTGACACTAATTTATAGCTAACATTTAGAGATCCAAAATCTCAATTATGCTACATTAAAATGCATGATTTACCTTAAGTTGAGTCCAGATTGCACATCAATAAAAAATAAAACAATTTGTATTAGCGTTGGTTTTCTCAGTTTCTTTTTTGAGTCTCTCTGGCAATTGCATTAAGTTGACATACAGAGTAACAGCCTTGACACAACTTAAGACCTAGAGTTCACGATTTGTAAATTATCCGCTGCTCTTTCTAAAATATATAATTTGCAATGGCTCTTTAACTCTCTTACCACTTCTTCTGTTCTCAAGGAGCTGATACCTTCACCCTTCTGACTGTTCTCATAACGCAAGACTTTCAGCAAAAAAAAAAAAAAAATCACTTTTCTTTCTCTCACTTTCTTTAACCCACTCTGTGCATAATGAAGCAGTGTGCTGCACTCATTCTAGAAATAAAACATAATTATCTTTCCCTGTCCAATGGGAGGGATAATATTTTCCCATACTCCATATTTAATAAGGAGACAACCCTATTCAATTTGATTGTCTCCATCCCATTTATTAACAACAGGCAACATTTGATAATGTCATTTAGACAATACAATCAAGATGGAAGGGATAAAAAAAAAAAAAAAAAAAGGCCAGCAGTTGCCATTCGCCTTCAAAAAGTGTTGAAATAATAGCACATTCGATGTCCTTTATTATTACTTACACATATTAGCTTATCTGCACACCATGGATACATCTCTATATAATGAATGTGTCTCACTGAATGAGATTCAGCAGAACTTGTGCCAGTCTCATTTAAGATTATTGTTGAGAGAGAAAGATGCATGCAAATAGCCTGAATAGGTGCTGGGAGGCTGGAGGCTAAAGCAATTACAAGAGGAAATTTATACAATTTCTAAGGTGCATACACACACTTAAGATGCACAGCAAGAGCCAAATAGTTGAATGTTTTGTCACCTTACAGTCTGGCAAGTGAAACATTTTGAATGATTCCCCATTGCTCATACATACAGTTAACAGTTTCTATGTGTGTGTGTCTGTTTATATTCACCTTCACACCGAGGTACAGCTGCAGACCAAACAACATTTCCATCCTGGATGATGCAAGTGACCTGATCTGATCCCTGGAAACATGATAATAATATAAGATATAAATGTTTGTCACTTATATATTCATGCATGCTTTTACACACGTATACCAATATGAATACTCACAATGAAAATTCTTAAACAAATGTTTAAATTGGCAAAAAACTGAAAAAGTAGTTTCAAATAATAAAGTATCTGATTATTACCTGTGTCCTAATGAATCCTTGATCACAGCGAAAAGCCACAGAGCTGCCCAGCTGAAATTGGTCACCATACCTTTGACCATTGACAGGTACTCCTGGGTCATGACATTCATTCTGACCAAATGCTACAGAGACAACAGTGAGAGAAAAGTTAAAAACACAGTACCAAATAAACTATGAAACAAAAGCAAACTGCTGTAGAACTGAATGAGCAGAGAGAAAATGTGTTAGAAAAGAAAATTATACATCATACATACAATCTATAATATGGATATCTGAATTGTTAGTGTTTCAGAATACGTGAACGTATTTACTAATTTGAACAACCTTCCCTGGTTTTTCAATTTATTTCAATACCCGAAAATTGGTTCCACCAAAGAAAAAAAAGGAAAGCTGTATCACTGTCACTGAATGTGACATCTCCACTGATATGGAAATATGGGAATGGAATTATTTTCACGTGGATTCAACCCTGTCATGTTTAGCTTATATTATCCCCATTCCAGAGATTAACCTGATCCCACCCAGAGCACAAACCCAGTGATTGGACATGTCTCAGGTTGATTAGCTACTGATGGAGAGGAAATGAGAGCAGGGAGAGAAAGAGAAGGACAGAGAAAAAATGAGAGCAAGAGAGGAACTGGCAGATACATAAACATGGGAGTTGCACATGTATTACATACACTGTCAGTTGAATACAGACACATTTGCATACATGAGCATGTGTTCAAATATACATGTGGAGCACACGCATACAAAAGCCAAGGGCATTCAAAGAAAATAACCATGCACATATTTACAAGCATGATATAATAAGTGGTGGAAAAGATTGGGAGGAAGAGGTGTATACATATATATGAAAAAACACTCAAAATGACAATACAAAAAATATTCAATTTATATATGTAAACTTAGAACAAGGAGATGAGAGACAAAAGCCAAGGTGACAAAGAAAAAAAAAGCAGTTATGTCTGGCTAAAATACCTGAATGTGCACTGTGAGTGATTCAGAGAAAAAAAAGTGTATGACAAGGTTGAGTCTGAATGAAAAAGCAAAACAACAGAGAGAAAGCATGAGCCAGAGTGAAAGCCAGAGATCAAAATGATGGATTGGAGAGAGGGGAAAATAAGGAAAAAAAATTGCAGAATAATATGGCTGGGATAGAGAGGAAGAGATGACCTCTAAGTTTGACAACAATATGTTGAATATTTTGTGTCAAAAGGCTTGAACCTAAAGTGAGTGCACTGTGCAAGGATTAGTTTTGTACTGGCAGAGTGTGACTTTTTAAAGAGGTGCAATGACATATTTCCCTTGTGTACACATTGTTCTCATATTAGTTTCTCCCCATGGACCAAGTGAGTTTTGGGGTAATTTTGCACCAATCACTACATGCTCAGAACAACAGGTCATTAATACACTGTGTTGCCCAACATTTACAGCAGAAATAAACATGTTTACAGCCTGGTACAAAAATAGTTTTGGTCACTAGAGCTAATTTTCCTCTTTGTGGAAAATGTACAGGGGGTGAATTTTTATATATCAACCATTTAAATTTCATTAAGGCTTAAAGTTATGCATAATTTAGGGCGTGTCGCTTCAAGTGACAGCCAGGTATGCTTGCCCCAAACTGGCATGCGGCTCCACACACTCCACCTTGTTGCCCATTTTGGGATTAGCTGTAAATTAGGCAGAGTCAGACACTGCCAAGATGGTGACAGCAAAGAAGCCCATGCTGAGCTTCAAAACCGCTCTTCAGAAATTTATAGATGACATCACGGAGGCTACAGCCATCTTTATAAACAATCCATGTCTGGAACCCACCCCCACCCATATATTGAGAGTTGTCCCTCTCAATATATCATTGTAACCTTAACTATATCACTTTTAAATAACAATATGAATTGAAAGCACTTGTGCTAATTATAGATGAAAAACTATGTTTTTAAGTTTTGAAAGAGTGCGCTTCCCCCTTATATGACTGTCAGTGGTTGGGTCCACTTGCCTTCCATCCCCACACCCCCACACACATTAGCCCTCAATATGAGTGTCTGCGAAGCAATCTCTGGAAGTGTGTCAGTTGTGACTGACCTCTAGTAAGTAGTTACTTTATAAAGGTTTACCTTAAAACAAACGATGTGTCAGACATTTCTGTTTATTTTTCTATGGAGTAAAACACATTTACTGCTATATTGGTGCAAGGCGAGTGTGCCTGTTAATGCTTATAAGTCTATAGAGGCAGTCCATCCACAATTACAATCATAATAACTAATCATAACCTTTGACCAATTTTCAAGCAGATTGGTTTGTTACAAATGTCAGATGTGTTTTTATGATACAGAATACTCTCATACCAAAAGGAAAATTTATTACATATTACAACAAACACTATGTTAAAATATTAAGTAAGTTTCTGTCCAGCTTCATAGCCTTCATATGTCAAATTTTACACATTGACAGCAAAACATTAGAGATCTGCTTCTCTAGGAAAACTAAATCTAATTAGGCACACGTTAGCTTTAGTTCACTTAATGGCTTTTGCTTCTCCAACCTGCATCTTGTGTGTATGTGTGTGTGTGTGTGTGTGTGTGTGTCTGTGTGTGTGTGTGTGTGTGTGTGTGTGTCTGTGTGTGTGTGTGTATTTGTCAGCCAGCCAGGTCAGTTAAAATGGCAGATAAAAGAAAAACAGACACTTGATCATTTCTCAGTGCAAAAAAACACTAGGTAATGAGAAAGACCAGAGTAATATCAAAGGCAATTTGATAGAATCTTCATAAGGAAGGCATGAAGTGTTTATCGAAATGTTTCATGATGGTGTCATTAGGCAAAGGCAAAACAAAGAACAGAGGTGGGCTCAGAGAGACAGAGACAGTGTCCCAAGAAAGTTAATTTAAAACTTTTGAACATGCTGGTACAACTTTTTAGTTATTTACCTATCAATTATCCAGTATTTACTGTGGAGTAGTAATGAGGCTTTCCTCTACAGTACTTTTGGCAGAAACTTTGGCGTCCACTTCCGGAACTATTCTTGAGAATTTTTTCTGTTTATTGCCAACTGTGAAATAAAATATCCGTCCTTGGCGCTCCGGCTTAGCTGTGGCTATCACAGCAACATCACAGTCCATCATGAACAACTTGAGGTATAAGAGCAGAATCGTAACTGTTCATATAACTGTACTGGTTACATTTCCCAGTGGTGTGAAAGAAATGAAGTATTTGTTTCTAGAAAAAAAAATATTGTTTGTTGATAGTAAATGATAGAAACCATCATTTTCTGCAAAAAGGTTACGCCTAACAAAGATTATGGTTTTGTTCATATATGTTCACAGCCTTATTTATATGTAGCACTGGTAATCACAACTCTAATTACACTAAAGTAAATCTTTAGACGTGGCACCCTCTACCCTACTGGATCAATTTACCTTGACTTTAAGTCATAAATTAAAAATGTATTATTTTCTGTAAGCACTCTTTAGCTCCCAGTGAACTGCTCTTAGCATATAACTGCACCGCCTGGTGTGTCAAAGTTCATATTTGAGTTTCTAACATTATTCATATAAATAGATACTGATATCCCCACAGCAACACCTATTGATATTCATATATGCATTAAAATGTTAATAGACCAAATTACTGAAACAGCACAAAGATGCCTGATCTTTTTTAAGTCCCAATGTAGAATTTATGTGACCAGACATTCAAAGTGCACCCTCAAAAAGTTTCACCATCAGAAACTATATGATTGTAGTTAAACATTTGTTTTTCTTTAAAAATATGGGTATTCATCAACACTGCATTGTGTTTTTTACAACTGTCGACAGTAAAACCACTGCATAACATATCCAGGAAAAGGGGAGTATTTATAAATAGGATTTCTGTATTTGCACATTACTTTAAGAAATGTTCGAGTGAAAAAGACTCTATAATGGCATATTTTGCCACCAATGGTGCATCAAACCTTCCATTTTTGTTAGGATTAGGGTGAAAAAAATTGTTTGTGTTGGGATTAGAGATAGGACTTTTTATTAAATAAACTGGTGCTGAAGAGGCAAAAAACATTTAGTATTTTCATTTGTCATTATGTCACCTCTCAAGGAAGAGTCACAGACAAGGTCATTTGGATGGTCGTGTGTGAAATGGTGCAAAACCGCACGGAGATCACAGAGAATTAATCAGAATCAGTCATGCAGAACTAGTTCAGCTTAGAGCAGATAAATACACTGGCTGCAGTAGTCGGTTTCAAAGCTGACAATGGGACAGATTGCTGCTGTAGGTAAAGCATGAGTATGACATGAAAACAGATGATCAGTTGAGAAGAACTCAGGACAGATAACCATGGTTATGTATAAATCATTTAAGTGTAATTCAGTTTTTATTAGTGCCAATTACTGTATTTCTGTACTTATTATGTGCTTTTGAATGGCCTTTAATGGTTATTATATATGGAAATAGTTATGCAGATGCTTCAAGCCAGTGTATGAAACTCTTCAAAACTTGTTGCTTCAAACCCACAACTCAAAGTAAGTTGAGTTATTACAGTAGTTAAAACACGGTAAGAGCGAAGATGTAATGGCTTCACTGGTAAAGAAAAGGTAAGACCTTCACCCCCTATTCAAAACATTCTGCATATTGCTGCTAGAATGGATAACTGACTTTTCTGCTCTCTCTTTGTACGATTATACACTGCTACAAACAAGCCCATCCTCCTCCATTCTGGGGAGCGGACCTCAAAAATCTGCTGCTCATGTTTACTCATGTCATTTTTAGATTGCTGAACAATTTTCTGCTATCAAAACTCCACTGATGCTGCTCTAGAAATATCTCAAATGTGATGTCGTGGTGACATTTGACTGGGTAACTGCCGAAATAAGGAAAAGACACCAATAGCTACCAAAGCTGGTGCACAAATTAATGCCATGTCAAAAAAAGCTATTTTTTAAACCATTTAGGGTACATTTCTAGTTTGATTTTGTTGCATGTGATTCTACACTGGCAGGTTTATTCAAAGGTGTTCAAGCAAATTTACCTAGATATAGACAAAAGTACAATATGGTTAAATACAAATAATTTTGAAAGAAAATTGATGGAGCGCTTGTTGAATACACTACTGGCTATATCAGACTGCAGTGAATGACATCACAGATTTATGATACTCAGACCAGATGAATATAACCTGGACTGAATGCAGAAGGACTAACGTGTAATAAAAAATATATATATATTTTGACTTAAATAGGTGGTAATGGTTCTGGGTTTACACAACAGGTAGTGTAATTGACAGACAGACAGACAGACAGACAGACAGACAGACAGACAGACAGACAGACAGACAGGCATACATACATACAGACACACAGATAGACTGAGAGAAACAGAAAGAGATAGGTAGGTAGTTGGTACATACTGGTGTAGCTGATATTGAAGCCTTTTCCAGTATTGGAGTGATCAGACTGAAATTCCAGTCTCATGATGTGTCCATTCGAGGCGATCTGTGATGGAACATCCTTTCCTGAGAACGTTCCAAATGTCGTTGGCTCAGACAGACCTAAAATAGAACAGAGTTTAAACAATCTCTTAGAGACACTTTTTAATGGTGCTTGTCTGTGGTACATCACATTAAGGCAAGGACACACTCCGAAAGTGAAGGACTCCTGTAAAGGAAAAAACAAAATACCCCACAAGACCTAAAGAGATGTATAAGATGTTATTAGGAAAAGAAAAGAAAAATGAACTTAGTAAATCATAATATGCTGTTTTGATTTTATTTTGCAGATAAATCCAACCGATGTACAATGTCTACTTTATTAAATACTCCACTTCTCTGGAAGTCATCAGAGAAAAATGCTGTTGTTAACACTGCACTATTAGCTCATTACCTGCCTGCCTGTCAGTCATTTTGGATTAAACAATTTAATGGAGTGAAAAGAACTGACGCAATTCACTTCATTCAGTCTTCTAATACTGTCAGTGCCAAAATGGAGAAATAATCCATCACAAGTCCTGAATTCAAAATTGTATTTAAGAAAAGTAAACAAGTATTAGCATCAAAATGTGCCTAAGTATCAAAAGTAATCATGCCGAAGATTGGTTTCTCTCAGAGTGACAAATTATTGGCACTGAATGTTTTATTAAAATGTTGTAGCTGGTCCTGGTAGAGCCCAGTTTGACTACTTCATTACACTGTTGGGAAGTTTTTATGACAGCAGTGAGTTAAATTGTCTAAAATGTCTCAAATTTTGGTGATGTTTTTCCCTTAGTCCTTTTAAGGATAACCTGTTTCTCAACTGGTTTGTATATTTTTCTGAAACTACTGAGATAATGCTGAAATGCAAAGTCATGTGCGAAAACAAATGCTGTTTTTTCTTGGACAGATGGCATTTTGGAGATTTCTATCCGACAGTGTGATTTATCAAACTCATCTCATGTTGATTGTATAATCTCATTCTGCATAGCAAGTAATAAATAAATAATATTGAATAAAAAAACAAAAAACAAAAAACAAACATCAAGTAAAAGTAGACAGTCTTCCAAAATGTTAGTTTCCTTCCACCTCTGTATAGTGGTAATGAACTCTATTTTATTAAAATACACTGAGAAGTACAATAATTCTTATGTATATATGTATCTGCACATTTACACACGATTGATTCATGACTCATCTTGTTAATGTCAGATAAATGAAGCATATACTGAAGCATGACTCTTGAAATCAAATTCGATTATCCTGCTGATACCTATCTCTAACATTATTTCTAACAGACAAAATATACAATCGGTGACCTGAAAAATACAGCTCTTGCTCCATATAGCAGTGGACCACCTTTAGCCCTAATAAAAGCTTCTACATATCCTGGCAGTGATTCAGAAAGGGAACTGCCACATTCTGGTGTTCAAGCATACCAGACAGACTTCAGCGCTTCACACAACTGACAAAAGTCGATGCTCTTTTCTAAAGCATTTGAGTGACTCCCAAAGAGACCGATGTCAGGGGACTATGGTGTCCATGTCATTAATGTTATTTCACCTGAATGTGTCTTGAACCATGTATTCCTGGACAATTCTGGCACCATGGCAGGGACATTGTCTCGCTGAAAGTACCCATCATCCCCTTGGGGGTACATGATTGCAATGAATAGCTGAACCTGGCTGCTATGTTAAGGTATGTTCTGCCATTAAGGCATTGCTCTATAGGCATTAAAGGACCCACTGTATACCGACTGAATGGCCCCAAAACCATTAGAGCCCCCCCATTGGCCTGTACAGCGGTAAGCATGCATCACCTCATTTCTGTCTCAGACATTTATGTCACAGCATAGAGCCATTTACTACAACAAATGGTTATACATTTTTGTTTGGCAGAATACACTCTGCTGTTGAGGGTGCTCCCCAGTGATCTAATCGGCAGCGACAGATTCAGTGGGGAGCACAATAAAACCCTAAAGGGCTACACAGAACAGAACCCAGCAGGCCCATATCAGTGAGATATGGAATATACATAATGCACAAGGAAAGAAATTCCACCCCCTAATATAGTAATAAGACATTAGAACAGGAGGAGGCTGAGGTGGTTGATGGAGAAATCAATCGTCACAGCCAGTAACAGCAGTTTGTAGCAGGTAGAAATAAACAGATTAACCAGCAGCAGCAGCAACAGTGCCATAATGATCAATAGCAAGTGTGAGAGCTTGCAGGATTATAGAGACCGCTTTATTGTCTTGATTGAATGTGATTGGAAATTTGATTCCGTGTGATTGGTGATTATAAATGTCAACTGATGCTGATAGGCAATTAGCATGCACAACTTCAGTTCACTGCCAGAACTATCACAAAGCTTGTTGCTTTTGATTGCCCACCAGGAGTCTACCAGATTGATGTTTCAGCAGAACCTGTGATTCATCAGAAAACACCTGCAGTTTTGCATGGGTGGGCGAAGCAGGCACCGGTGATTATTCATTATGGCCTTTGCTGCCTGACAATTCCTGTGGTTATCCGCTGAGGGGGCATTTCCCACATAGCAAATGGTTTGATGTGGGGTCTTGCGTTCTGTCCCCTTCATTGATTGCCTCTGAGAATACCAACCTCAAAAAATTCAAGAAGCTCTGTCTAAGTGATGTTCAAACTCACCTTGTGGCACCTACAATCATGCCTTTCTCAAAGTCTGACACTCAACAATCTTAAATCTATCAATCTTCCCAAACCGCTCTTGTTGCTCTTGCACAGACCTGATGGTGTCATGCGACACATGCATAATTAAAGAGAGACATACTAGTTGTGGACTTTTGTGTGCAGTGGGTACATCCATTGTATGATATTTTATTAAGCCAGCTGATACTATACACCTCAAAAAAGTAATCATACTGTATTAGGTATTTTACACATCTTCAAATGGTTGAAGATTATGGTGTTGATTATTTCTTAAGATTATGGTTCTGACACTGTTTAAAATCATTCATGAGAGAGCAATGAGTGTGTTCCATCACAAAGTGTTTTAGATTCCATTGTTAAGTACAAACACTCTTTTGAAAGTAATATTAGATATCCCCTTATGAATCCAACTACAAAAGGTGCAATGAAGAGCAGTGTGAGCTGACAACCCTGCAAGGGATAGAAAAGAAGCTACAGAACCGCTTCAGTAATAAAACACACGGTATCTGAAATGGGGATTCTTCACCAACACTCCCACAGAAAGTTTTCTTTTTATTTCCTCCTTAACTTGGAGTTTGTATCCAATGCACTTTGACATAAATAAGCTACACAGTGACTGGGTTGCAAAGTACCAGTCTCTGTTCTTCAGCAACCTAAAAGCTCTTTTACGTATTCATTATTGCATTGACAGGCATGAGACCAGGAGTGGAAAGAGAATCAATGCAACAGCAGCTGAAAGAATGACAAGATCCTACGTTGTATTATCCGAGAGGAGAGATTTAGAGAAAAGCCTTTTGTGACAGTCTATCACTACGCTCTCTTATATCAGATGGCAACAATGGCTTTCTGATTATGTTAACTATTTATATACTATTCAAAAGCATATCTTGAAGCTTTATTAGATTTTTTAGGCTGTATTTCATGCTGCCGTTTCCCAGCTCGGGAGATTTATGGGTTATTACAGTGGTTGCTTGGTTCACTTTTGCTTGCTATTTGTTTGTATTTTAATGTTCTATTATCCAGGAACAAAAAGAAGAGTCATGAGTGTCAAGGTCCCATAAAACCCTTGGTGAATGGAAAAGCCCTTGGGTTTCTCTGATGAAGAGAAACTTTTTTTCTTACTGCATTGGGATGCAGATTTATGTTCCTCCTGGACTATAGCATCTATTTTTTATGTATGCACTTTTTAAAATCATAAAATCAGACTGTGACTCATCATATTGGCTGTGTAACAGCAAAATGATTGATAGTTTATGTCTGACTTTCAAATATGTGAAATGAGTACAGAATATTAGACAATGGCAAGAAAACATCAATGTATACTATCAATGATGAAAACACAACTCTTGAGAAGTGATCTCATTATCACCGCCTCTTCAAATAACTCCCCAAACGTATGTTTTTACTTTTTTATCCATAATTTAGATTAAAGTAATATTGTAACACTGAGTTGTTGAAGTTTTAAACCATTCTCATCAATCAGCCTGTTGAGAATTGTGGTGTAGCCTTTAATGTCAAATTCATTTGTAAATATATTCTATGTGATTCTGAAAAGTTTTGAATTAAGTACTCTCATGTTGTAGTTAACCTTCTATACACTGGGGGATCCAAGATGGCGGCGTAGAGAGTGGTTGACTTTTTCTGAGCTCCGCACCACCGCACTGATATTTCCTATATAACTCAACCGAATTACATTTTCGCGACAATTTCCACGTCGTGCATTTTAATATGAGTATTGATGAGTATTTTTTGAGACGCCAGAACAAAATGCCACCGAAAGAAGGTAGAAAATCGACCAAGATGAACAAACCGGAGGCTACTGCTAGCTTGCCTGACTTGCCCCCGATGGAGGAAGAGCAACAGCCGCTGAGATGTGTATAAGAGACAGGCTATCTGAACAGCGTGAAATAGACGGTCTTGTGATCTCCCTAGATGCGGAAAAGGCCTTCGACCGCGTCGAATGGTCTTATTTATTTTTTACACTTGATCAGTTCGGCTTAGGTGATGACTTTGTTAGGTGGGTGAAGGTTCTCTATACTCAACCAATGGCTGCAGTTTTAACTAACGGACTTAGGTCCACAAATTTTGTGGTCCAGAGGGGTAGCAGACAGGGCTGCCCCTTGTCGCCACTTTTGTTCGCACTGGCAATCGAGCCTTTAGCGGAAGCTATAAGGCGAGACCCTTTAATGGCTGGATTGAACGTAGGTGAAAAATCACATAAAATTACATTATATGCGGACGATGTGCTGTTGTTCATGTCAAACCCCTCTGTATCAGTCCCTCGTCTTATCCAGATTATTGACCGATTTGCTGCCTTTTCTGGTTATAAAGTTAATTTTTCCAAATCAGAGGCAATGCCTCTGGGTAATCTACGGCACCCACCAGATAATCCCAATCCCTTCCCATTCAAGTGGTCCACTGCTGGTTTCATATACTTGGGTATATGTATCACACCTAAATTCAATCAGTTGTTTCAAGCTAACTTTAGCCCACTATTTGATAAGATTAAACAAGATATGGAGAGATGGCATAATCTTCCAATATCATGGCTGGGCCGAATCTCACTTCTGAAAATGAATATTCTTCCACGTTTGCTTTATCCCATACAAATGCTTCCCATTTTATTCAATCA
>NW_019525510.1:748233-782972 GCF_002814215.2 Seriola lalandi dorsalis
GCTGGGGCCTTTGTCCCAGACTGTACAGGCCCACGCAGAGCAGCTGAAAAAGATCGAGGAGAGGACCACCGAGGCAGAGAATAGGATCGCTGCGGTCGAACACACCTCCGACACGGTGGAGGCGCGGGTCCGGGGGCTTGAAAACCAAATACAGAGAATGGCCGAGCTCATCGACGACCTCGAGAACAGAGGTAGGAGAAAAATGTACGGGTTATTGGTCTACCAGAAGACGTGGAGGGGACTAACCCAACAAACGAACTGGATACCCAACCTGCTTGAGCTGGAGACGAAAGCCGGCCGCGTCAAAATTGAAAAGGCTCACCGCACGCTAGCTCCAAAGCCGGGACCGAACCAGCGACCACGACCCGTCCTAATCAGGTTCCACAACTTCGTTGACAAACAAATACATGATGCTATACCCGGCTACGCTGAAAGTAATCCACGATGCGGAGGCCAGGAGCTTCGACTCCCCCGCTAAGGCCGTGGCCTTTGTTGACACTCTGAGATGAACTACACGTGAGTCACTAGCTGATCTGTTTATGTTTGTGGGCAGGTTATAGGTCTGGACTACTTGTTCAACTTGTTTTGAACTTTGTTTGTGAGCAGATCATACATCTGTATGATGGCTCACGGGACCAAAACTGAATAATTTCAAATGACAACCTTTGCCCTACTATCTTATGTTTATGGTGATTATGGGTGGCTGATAACATGGTGTAAGCCAATGTCATAGAGGGTACTTTTATTTGTTTTTGTTTTTTTTCTGGAGGAGTGGGGATAAAGATTTTTTCTTTTTTTTTTTTTAATTTATTTATTTTTTACTTACTTATTTAACTAATTTGTTTATTTTGTTATTTGTTTTTTTAATTTGTTTATTTGCTTTTCTTTTTGTTGTTTTGTTTTTGTCTCTTTCCCTCTCTCTTTTAGTTTATTCATTTATTTTTGGTCTGCTCATCCTTGTTCAAGATTGGATATTAATATCATTCTGGTGGTGTTGCTTGAGCTTGGAGCTGTAAGAGAAGTTAACCAAGTTAGTGTTTGGTGATGGAAGAGGTTATGGTAATCCCCTGGTTATCACTTGGGGAAGGTTCCACCCACAGTGCTGTTGGCACTTCTGTTACTTGTTGTTTGTGTTGTCTTTTTCTGTGGGTCCAGCTGGGTTACAATCAGGTACAGAGTCTGCATGAGGGGTGTGATACATCTGGAAGCTTAAATCTTTTCTAAAAAATGTTATGTCCTGTGATACGTTAAGGCTGTGCACTTGGAATATTAAGGGAAGCCACTCACCCATCAAAAGGAAAAAAATATTGTTATCTTTAAAAAAGGAAAGGATTGACATCGCTATGCTGCAGGAAACACACCTGAATGATGAGGAGCATTTGAAGCTGCAGCAGTGTGGCTTTGATCAAGTCTTTTTCTCATCTTTTACCACCAAAAGCAGAGGGGTGGCGATACTCATTAGAAAAAATTTACCAGTTAAAGTGTCAAAGTGTATAAAAGATAAATATGGACGCTTTGTACTTATTTCAGCTTCCTTACATGGGGAGAACTTTGCTCTCTTAAATGTCTACTGTCCTCCATGTCATCCTCTTGATTTTTTGGTGGAGGCATTTGCCAAATTATCTGATCTTGCGGTGGAAAGTACTGTTGTAGGAGGTGACTTTAATTGTCTTATGAATCCTTTGATGGACAGGTTTCCTTCAGGTGCTCTATCCCTATCAAAACAATCAAAACAAATAATTGGTCTCTGTGAGGACTTTGGATATGCAGATGTTTGGAGGACTCTTCACCCTGCGGACAAGGAATTCACCTTTTTTTCTAATCCACACAACTGTTACACAAGAATTGACTACTTTTTTGCCCCAAAACAGTTTATAGAATCTGTTGCCTCCTGTTCAATTGGAAACATTATAATATCGGATCACGCAGCAGTGTATATGAATGTTGCATTTAAGAGACTCTCTAAGAAACCCGCAAATTGGAGAATTGACACCTCAATTCTAAAAGATCATAATTTCATATCATATTTCACTACAGAATTTAGGTATTTCCTCACCATTAACTCCCCCTCTGTTAATCCATCTCTGCTCTGGGAGACCTCCAAGGCCTATGCCAGAGGGTTGATCATATCCTATACTGCTACTAAAAGATGTAAAAATATGGAACAGCAAGCTTTACTAGAGGGAAGGTTAAGTAGATCGGAGAAGGAATATGTCAAGAAACCTAAAGCAGCTAAATTGAAGGAAATTATTGCTATTCGCTCTACATTAGATTCCTTACTAACAAAAAAGGCGGGGGAAAAATTAGGGTATGCAAAACAAAGATTATTTGAACATGGGGACAAACCAGGAAGATATCTAGCCAATTTGACAAAAAAGCAAAGGGCCTCTCAAATTATTGAGTCAATTTTAGATGGGACGGGGACTCGCTCCTCTGATTCTAAACTAATTAATGAAACTTTTAGAAATTTCTATACAAAATTGTATCAGTCGGAACAGGTTTCCGATGCTAAAACACTAATGGAAGCTTTCTTTTCCGAACCGGATCTCCCAACTATATCACAAGATCAAAAATCTGAATTAAATGCCCCTATCTCTGCGGCTGAACTGCGTGAGGCCATTCAACTCCTTCAAACAGGCAAAGCACCAGGCAGTGATGGTCTTGGTAGTGAGTTCTATAAAGAATTTCAAAGTCTTTTATCAGAGCTATGATGATGATGTTTAACCACTCCTTTGAATGTGGCACCCTTCCACCATCATTACGGGAAGCAAATATCTCACTGATTCTTAAAAAAGGGAAATGCCCTGAAGATTGCGCCTCGTACAGGCCGATCTCACTTTTGAATGTGGATTTAAAAATTCTTTCTAAAGTTTTAGCTAGACGCTTAGAACGTCTTTTACCAATCATAGTGAAGGAGGATCAAACTGGATTCATTAAGGGCCGTAATTCTTATAACAACATTAGGAGATTGCTAAATGTCATTCAGCTATCTGAACAGCGTGAAATAGACGGTCTTGTGATCTCCCTAGATGCGGAAAAGGCCTTCGACCGCGTCGAATGGTCTTATTTATTTTTTACACTTGATCAGTTCGGCTTAGGTGATGACTTTGTTAGGTGGGTGAAGGTTCTCTATACGCAATCAATGGCTGCAGTTTTAACTAACGGACTTAGGTCCACAAATTTTGTGGTCCAGAGGGGTAGCAGACAGGGCTGCCCCTTGTCGCCACTTTTGTTCGCACTGGCAATCGAGCCTTTAGCGGAAGCTATTAGGCTGCTGGATTCATATACTTGGGTATATGAATCACACCTAAATTCAATTAGTTGTTTCAAGCTAACTTTAGCCCACTATTTGATGAGATTAAACAAGATATGGAGAGATGGCATAATCTTCCAATATCATGGCTGGGCCGAATCTCACTTGTGAAAATGAATATTCTTCCACGTTTGCTTTATCCCATACAAATGCTTCCCATTTTATTCAATCATAAAATAGTGAAAAAACTGTATGGTTGGTTTAGTTCCATTATCTGGAGTAAACGTCGACCACGGATCAGGATGTCAGTGTTGCAGTTACCAAGCACTATGGGTGGTCTGGATCTCCCAGATATTAAGAGATATCAATTAAGTGCCCATCTAAGATATATAGCTGATTGGATTAAAGATGAGGCCTCCTCAATTTGGCTTGACCTTGAGAGGTCCTTATCCGGATGTCCTCTGAAAAATCTACTATTTATTGACAAACTGAAGTGTATTAAAAGGCTTTGCAGCAACCCAGTTACAATTAATACTGTTAGAGCATGGAGGATCACACGACATATGGAAGGCAGATCAGGGTTTACGTCAGTTTTTACTCCGATCGCTGATAACCCTGACTTTCTCCCGGGAACCTTGGATGGGGCTTTTAGAGGCTGGGCAGCTGGGGGTATCTCTTCCCTGGGTGATCTCTTTGATGGTCCTACCCTCATGTCTTTCAGTCAAGTTATGGAAAAATATGGCATATCAAGAAATGATCTTTTTCGTTACTTTCAGGTGAGAGATTTTACTGTAAAGGACACATCTCTGCTTGCTGATACGAATGTCACACAGATAGAGAAACAAGTACTTCTCTCTCAGGGCCATGCTTCCATTAAAAACTTTTATACCGGTCTGAGAGACAGCTCAAATCTCAGCGCTCGGACGCTGGGGGTGGTCTGGGAGAGGGAACTGGGTGTTGTGATTACTGAGGAGATGTGGGAGGACATCTGGGATAATGCGAGGAGAATAACTGTTTGTAACCGGACAAGAGCGATGCAATTTAAGATACTGCATAGAGCACATGTTGGTCCAAACCGTCTCTCCAAATACAGGAAGGATGTCTCTCCATTCTGTCTTAAAAGTAAGACAGAAATCGGTGATCTTACTCACTGTTTCTGGTCCTGTGTGAAAATACAAAATTATTGGAGTGATGTCTTATTTGAAATGCAAAAGGTTCTGAAGAAGGACCTCGATCTCGACCCGGTTTCTCTCCTTCTGGGCCTTCCCAGTGATCGTGTGACTGATATGTACCAGAAGAAACTGTATAATGTTATGTCATTTTGTGCCAGGAAAAATATTCTACAGCACTGGTCCTCAGATAAACCCCCCTCAGTGGTGGGATGGCACAGGACAATAATGGAGTACATACCTCTGGACTTCCTTACCTGTCTTTTGCACTCCAAAACTAATGCCTTTGAGAGAATATGGAGACCATTTCTTGACTATATTAATGTAAACATCTCTGCTATACTGATAAGGGCATTTGTATAAAATGCCCTTGTGTTTTTGTTTCTCGGTTGTTGGTTTTTTTTTTTTTTTCTCTTTTTTGGTTTCTCTTCTTTCTCGGCTCCCACTGTATCTCATTCTGTATAATGTACCTGTCACATCTATCTGGAACTGATCCTTCTGTTTGGGTTTTTGATTTTTTCTGTTGTTGTCCCCAGCTTCTTGTTGTTTTATTAGTTTGTCTAGTCTTGTCTTTTGTATGTCTGCTTATTGAAAATTAATAAACACATTTAAAAAAAAAAAAAAAAACCTTCTATACACTAATTAGTAACCATCACATTAGTGAACATTGATCCTTGACAAGCTACAGTATTTATAGACCAACATCTGTTCATGGTTGACCACTTTTGTCATAGTAAAACATACTAACACTTTTTAAAACTTAAACATTCTCATGATTTTTTAAGGAATACTTCTTACATGAGACATAATTTCAATGAGACATGTCATTTACAGTTTTTGGTCTTCATCACAAAGATGAACAAACTGACTTTACAACAACTTTAATTATAGTTTATTCAGTGCAACAGCACTAATTGCCATGCAATTTCCAAACACTGCTTCAAAATAACATCCCTGCAGAGGGACAGTTTTACAGCTAGTCAATTAAACACGTCATCTTTAATGACCAGCCAGTCAAACCAGGCCTTTGCTTGATTCATTTTAAATCAATAACCTTTATTACAATAGGGAACAGCGATCTAATTGCCCTGTGTTCTGTGTGAAGTAGAAAATTGTAGACGTGTTGAAACAATACAAAACATGACAACTATCCATCCACCTAGTTTCCCAGCCAGCCATTCATGAACCAAATCCAATCTGAAATTCTCCGTACCTATGGATCTAGACTAAGATCTTGACAAGCTGAGAAAGGATGACTGGCCCCACAAAATTATTTTACCATTTCTGTTGTATACACATTCATCCATAGTTCAGAAATGAATGATATGTAAATCCATATCCTAAGGTCTAAACTGCCTTCTTAAAAAGGGGTTATACAAAAGTGTTATACTAAGTTTACAAAATTGCAGTGAAATACTAAGATATAATTACCTTCATCTTTGACCACCAACCAGTCGAACTGTGGCTCCAGGTCAAAGTCAGAGAAGAGGAGATGAATGCGGCTTCCTGGTTCAGAGATAATCAACCACACACAGTTGAGGTTGTTCCCATACTCTTCTGGGTAATTCGGAGACAATACAGTTCCTGATGGAGCCGTGAAGTTGAAGAAACATGAGACTACAAAGAGGAAGAAACAAAGGAGGAAAGACAGGAAGGTAAGAGGTTAAGCTGATAGGTAATTGGTTAAGAATGCAAGCAGGAAGGCAGACTGATGGATACAGCGCTAAGTAAGAGAGAAAAAAAAGAAGAATAACACAAAATTGAGATTAAAAAAAAAAAAAGATCTACAGTTAACACAACCAAAACAATTGTACTTACAGACACAACTGGGTTTATTTCCAGACCACTGGTTATTGTGCTGACATGTGATGGTCCTTTCACCCACAAGTTCAAAGGCCGACTGGCAAAAGAAGGTCAACACGTCGGCATGTTGAAAGCGATCACCGCTACGACGTCCAAATGCCGGCACCCCGGGATCACCACAGCCTCCCCGTTCTATCTCTGTAACACACACAACACAGGGGGCCATGTTTTTATGCAGATAATTGTTGTCAGCATGTGATATGGTGATATTCAGCTAAGGATCTGTCTAGCTTGAGAGGTGGGGTTAAAATGCAATAAATGCTTACATTGATTTTTAGATTGTCTGTGTGACGAATCTGAATATTCCGTATGGTGTTTATAGTGATGTAGCCATGTAGTGTTTTTCCACTGACTCAACTTTCTTTTGGTTCCTCCACTGCAGCGAGTACCCCCTCAATACAGCGTTATTACTATAGTGACAACGCATGAAACTATCGTGACATCATCTTCAACGTGACACACACTTGAATAATGGAGGATATCGACGTGATACTAAACAGAGAAACATCTGCAGCTCCTAGTATAGTACATTAACTAACAGAAATGTAACAGGCTACTATGAGCAGTGTACAGTCACTTGGCCGTTTAAAATGGGTCGTCTTGTACCAAATGTGCACAATGATGATGCAGTTGTGACGATTCTCTCAGACCAATCAGTAGTCCGCAGGGTTTTCAGATCACCTTTTGGTATTGCTCCACCTCATTTGGAACCTTGGTGGAGGTGATCCCAAAAAAGAAAAAGTACCAGGTACCAGTTACTATCCACAACTTTTGACCAAACCCAAAGAAGGCAACGAGTAGAATTAGGTTGAGCTGGTACTATGCAGTGGAAAATGGCTACTATATTTCCAAAGGTTAGTATTTTAGCATATTTGTCACTACAGTACTCTACAATATGTGACCCCTCAAATAAAAAGGAGGGAGACAATAATGGTTAGAGTTAAGATTAAAGTGGCTGAATTTTTGATTTGGTATGTCTTTGAATTAGGGCTTGGACGATTATCCGACGTAATCGACGTTGACGATTATAAAAATTATTCGACGTGGAATTTTAGTGTCGACGCGTCGTGTAAAACCACACAGGGTAAATGTTCATAGAACAAAACTGGAACTTTCTAATGGGACCGTTTATATCCATCGTCTTTGGTTTACCCGGATACAAGCGCAGCGCAAGGGCTGGGACAACGCGGTGACGTAATTGAAGTCATTGACTACATGAATGATTTGCGTCTGTGTAATCTATTTGAACAACATGGCGGTGTCTACTAGCAGTACGACGAAGCGTGTGGAGCAACACGCGGCAAAAAAGGCTCGCACACGGTCTCCAAAGTTTGGGAAATGTTAAAAATGTTTTTTTGTGTGTGTGTGTGTGTGTGTGTGTGTGTGTGTTGGACAGGGCAAATTGTTATATTAACCTCCTAAGACCCGAACTCTTGCATGGCGTGCATTTTTAATTTCTCTTTGCTATTTAGGCTGATTGGGACCTGAGAAAAATGATGTCCACATGAGGACATTAGTTTTAAATTTCGATTACCGAGTGGCAGTATAATATCCTCATATGTGGTCACCAGGCCCTTGTTGAGAAAAAGTTAGTATTGTGGTCTTGAGAACCCAAAATGTGAGGTCCACATATGTGGACGCCAGGTCCTAGGAGGTTAAATGACTAACTGGAAAATAATTGCAATAAAATTACTGTTAGGTTAATAAAAAAAATAATCGTTAGATTAGTCGAACAATCAAAAAAATAATCGCTAGATTAATCGTTTAAAGAATAATCGTTTGGGACAGCCCTACTTTGAATAAAACTGCAACCTGCAAACACACCCTTCTCATGCGGTCTGAACACAAAAGGCTTCAGTCTCACAGAGGAACCATACTTAAAATTTATGTAATAAACTACTTTCTTTGACAGAGAACTGGCAGCAGTTCTCATTAGGCTGTCAACACATGAACAAATGGCAAAAAGAAGATTAGCAACAATGTTAATAAGGATGTGCAGAGCAGTATAAACTGTGAACATGGCTTGTGTTATTTTACATTGCTGTATTAAGAAATGAAATACAACCTTTGAGAAATTATTTTAATGTTCCCCTTTGCACAGTTAATTGTCATCAAGGTAATTGTAGTGCAATTCAGCTTTAATTGTGAAAGGCAAAACAATAAGCGGAGGCACACAGTTAGATGCAAACACACACACTAATCCATCCTTATTCTTGTTAAATAACCAGCAGGAGGTTAAAATCGAAGAAAGCAACACTGATGGTTGTGACATTGTATAAAATATGACTGTTTCCCGCATACAGAGTTTCACATACCTATGTTGTGTCGGTCCTTTGTTTCCTTTATTTTTTTCTCCGTTTGTCTCTGTCTGTCATCCTTTCAAATTGTTGCTGTCCTTCCCTCCCATTGTGTTCTATTTTCTTCTTATCGCTGCTGTCTCTCAATCTGATTCAATATAGTGTGCTTTATTGGCACATTAGCAGTACTGCCAAACTGGCCTGTAATCATATTCCATTCATTTTGTCACTCATTTTTTTCCTTCACCTGGGAGTGTGTTTTTATCCACAGCTCTTACCTCTCTCCCTTCCTAAATTTTGACATTCCACCAGACATCTGTCATCTTGTAACACATGCTCCACCATGCTCCTGGATTCGCTTTGGGCAAATACATCTCAAGGTGAGCTGCGTGTGTGTGTGTGTATGTGTGTATGTGTGTGTGTGCGTGTGTGTTCTACGCATTTACTATCTGTTGGGATGTAAGTACACCCACAAGAATAGAATACTCAAAGACTTGGCAGGCGTGTGTGTGTGTGTGTGTGTGTGTGTGTGTGTGTGTGTGTGTGTGGCCCACAGCTAGATGTCACGCAGTTGACAAGTGTCAAGATGGATATCAGCGATCTTGAGCCCCTGGTAAGTCTGTCATTATGGTAACTCATAATGACAGAACTCTCACTCATTCCTTTGTCTTTTTTTAAGTTTCTTCTTTCTCTTTCTTCATTTCCTTCATTTTCTTTCTGTTTATAGAGTTTTATTGATGCAGAATGTAGATTTTACAGCTCAGTATAACTTCTCCTTTCCTTTCCAACAGTCACATATCATACAAAGGAATCTACATAACTGACAATAGAAAATAAAACAAGGTTGAATTACTGCCTCACAGTAGTATGCATCTCCCAACCAGTAAAGTTGCAGTTTACAATCTGACTCATATGTAATAAAGACTTTGAAGGAATTTGATAAAAATGTGCAGCAAATATCCCTAGTCTGGCATCAGTCAAAAGCTATTAGAGATGTTCATAGTAAGGACATGTAGATGGTAGTAATGGACCCGAAAATGTATTTGACTGTTACTTATACAGGAAAAGTAACAACAAAAGGACAATGATCATCACTAAAGTGTGAACCCTGTCTCTAAAATCAATAGAATCATAAATCACAAGCCACATTCCAATTCTGACCAGGCACTAAGCACTTAGTTTTGCATTTGGTTCCTCCTTTATCATTTTTGTCCACATTTTTTGTTCTTTCTTTTGCCACATGCTCCAAGTAACTTTTTCTTTGTCTACACATGATGTCTTTTATTTTTACAAGCCAAGTCAAAACCAACTGAATCAAACATCAGCAGTGCTTCAGAATACAAACATTTTAATCATCATCACCCCAGTCTGTTTTAAAGATTTTTGAAATTTTTTGAGTCTCCTGGCCAACGCCAATCTTCTCTGAAGTAATCTACCTAAAGTTAAGTTCCACAATTAGAGCTTTATTTCACATCAACCCACAAGAGACACAGGCAGGCTACACGATCTGTACCTGACTACACACAGATAAATCAATAGCGGTGCAAAAGCCTGCTGGCAGACTGACGATCAGCTGAGAGAACAAGTGGAACCAGTTACCATAAGCTACATTGCCTCCAGGGAAACCACCCCAGACTTTGTCGTGAAGAAGTTCCCAGCTCCCAACACCAACTACTTCGGGTTCAGACAAGGGAAAATCTCCAGCTACAGCGCAACGCACAGTAGGCGAGATCTTGATAATCTGCTCATGACTGGGTTGATGTTGAGATTAAATATTATTATTTTAACAATTCTTTTTCTTTTTCAAATTTCATTCATGGCCATCTTAGTATCATTTAGTTGTATAGCCATATAGTAAATAGACAAAACATATTCTCTCCCACCATTGCCCAATGCAGTACACAGTTCATTTTATCCACTATTGATTAATCCTGTTCTTTTGCTTCACTGTTCATCTTGGTGATTATCAAACACTGCATTTACCCTGTAGTATTAGTCAGTTAATACATCTATTTACTTAAACTCAACCAATGTCCTGTTGTGTTACTATGAAATAGAGACCAGATGATACATTGACTCAAGAAATCACAGCTTCTGATATTAAACTGATTGGATTTATTATATTAGTGAATACATTTACCAATCAAAGTTATTCAATTGAAGTGGAGAGAGGCGCCCTAATTTACAAAGATTTTAATTTTTAAGTGTGGCCATGTAGCATTACAGATATTATGTGTATTTTGGAGAAATGAGAGTCATCACTATTTTGATGTATCATTCCAGTGAATAATTTTCAGTGAGAAACATGCTTTCTTTACTTAGAGACTATTTATACAGAGGAGCACAGAAAACTAATAAAGAGCTTTATCCCATGGGGAAAGGACAATCACCCAAAGCTCAATATCCGCAATACCAACAAGGTTGTAGGGGATCACCCAAGGAACAGGAGGCCACCTGTCCTGGTTGTCAGGGAGAGGAAGTGAATAGGTTGGAGTCATACAAGTCAAATCAATAAAAAACTGGATTGAATTCACAATACTAGGCTGATGGACTTAGGAATAGAAAACCACAGTGCAGAAAGAATCCAACTGAACTAACACAAGGCTACATAAGTATTTGGCAGTGTATTGTAGCGGACATACCTGGCCTGGCATCAGTCACAAGCTGTTAAAGAACTTCATTGTAAGGACATGCAGAGATATGGACCCAAAATTGACACTTTGTTACTCTTCCCACCATCAAACTATCAAATTGATAAGAAACAGAGACAAAGGACCCTTCTCTCACTGCTTAACGATGACCTCAGCATTTCACAGAGATACACAACCTGATCACAGTCAAAGAAATGCTGTGTAATCCACATTTATAGACTATTAGCTTGAGAAATGAAATGAAAAAACAATTAAACAATTCAAAAGTTCCATGGAAAATTACTCTCTTATCCAAGTTGAAACACAGGAGAAGACGGGTAACGCACCTGAAACGTGCACTAGCCCCCAGGGGATAAAAAAGTCATGATCAATTCACACAAGCCCGCCTCTGTAGCTCATAGCTTTTAGCTCTAAGCTCCACCACAAAAACTCATGGCTCTTAGCCATGTTGCATTTTACCGTTTTGTCCACGTCCTTTATTCTTTCTTTGCCACATGCTCCAAGTAACATTGTTTTTGTCTACATGCGCAATAAGCCAAGTCAAGACCAACTGAACAGAAGTGCATCAGAGTTATTTTGTAGCTTTATAAACATTATCAGGCTTTCCCTTTTGAAGACTTTTGACAGTTTAGAATCGTCTGGTCAACGCCAGTCTTCTCTAAAGTTATCCAGCCAAAGTTAAGTGTATCAGAGTTTATTTCACATCAACCCACAAGAGACAGTTTCTCTAAAACCTGGGAATCAGTTGTCAAACTAACCAAACTATCCTTTTCACAACATTAATACATGATTATTGTCTGCATTTTGAGGTTGATTTTTGCAATAACAAAGTCAAGTTAAAATATGTTTCAACGTACGACTTTTCATGAAGAAACATAATAACACTGATACTGCAGATACCACAAAAGAATCTAAAGGCATTCAATGCTAATTTTCAGTCCTTTGATGAGCAAAAAAAAACATTTTTAAATTATTTACATCATTATACTTTTCACAGCCAGTTGCCATCAGTCTGAAAACTTGGCAGCAGCATTTCACTGAAAGCTTCAATTACCATAATGGGCTGTGTGTTTATGATGTTAAGTCTCTCTCTCTCTTTCTACCATTCAGTCCAATTCAAAAGGACTTTACTTGCATGTGAAACAGACGTGTATATTGTCGAGGTGTGAAGATGGATGGACGGACGGACGGACGGACGGACGGACGGACGGACGGACTGACTGACTGACTGACTGATTGATTGATTGAGCAAAATTTTATCTTTTTTATATTTAAATGTACAGTGAGTATATCTATGTATAGAGATAAGTACTGTACAAATGGTCAGTGCAAGAAAACAAGTGATTTGACAGTTTGGTCACAACAGCTCATAAATCTTGCTGCTGTGTTTGCACATTGCTTTGTTACGCCCAGATGAAATGGATGTTTTCTGTTAATAACCGCGAGTCTTTTCGGTGGTTGTAACCTGTGGGCAGTGTTTGTCTCTGATGTCTCGGTTAAGTTGGCAAGTGGTTAAAAAGTGCAGCTCAGTTTCCACCTTGTACTGTGTACGGTAGCTGTACAGTCTATCTAGTCTGGGGAGCCAATTCTGATTGTGTGGCGGTCTCTCTCCATGGCAAGGCTGTGCTCACTGAATCTGTGCATGGTCGAGGATTTCCTTTGTTTTGGATCGGTCACCATGGTCAGGTAATCTGCCACTGGTTTATTCTTCCCAACAAATGTGTCAAATACTTTTTGTTTTCTTAGAAATGTTTGTCAGCAAAGTCCCAGAACCAGCTGGTCTAGGGGGCTTCTCACTAGGGTCTCTCAGTAGCTGAGAGCTTTGTGAAGGAGAGCGTCAGGTCACTTTCTTTTAGGAGATTTTAAAATTAAGTGCTTTTTTTTGAATTTTTATTATTAGTGGGTATCATCTTAATTCTCCTTTGCATGCAATATTTTAAGATTTCCATTGGATGTGGATTTTTTTCGCATGCAGGGGACCCCAGTGGACCCCAAAACCTTGCAACCATAGAAGTGAAATAAGTTCTATAATGGGGTTCAGTATTTTAAGCTGGATCTGAATTGGGATGTCCAACTTTATGTTCATTTTGATGATGTAAAACACCCTTCTTGTCTTGTCTCTCAGGGTGTTCACAGTCTTGTTGAAGTTACCTGTGGTGCTGATGTTTAGGCTGTGTTGAGAAAAGTTTTTTGTATGTTGAAGAGCAATGGTATCTACATAGAACTTTGAGATTTTGGGTTAAGGTTAGGGTTAGTTAGTGTCGGGTGTTTTTTGGGAATACCAGAAATTTTGGTTAGATTCACTGTCAAGGCCCAGGTCTGAGAGAATTGGTGCAGAAGATCAAGGTGCTGTCGTAGCCCTTCTTTGTTTGTTAGGAGGTTCAGACGCAAGCTACATCCTTTTCTGCTGCCCAGCTTTAGGGGAAAGAAGTCTGTGTTTTTTGTGCACTTGTTGTTCAGTAAGTGATGCAGACCATAATGCCAAATTGAATCATAGGCTTTTTTGATGTCAACAAAGCAGGAGAATCATTTGCTTTTGTTTACTTGGTTGTCAATTAGGGTGATGGGGGTGAAGATATGGTCTGTTGTACTATAATTTGGTAAAAAAAAAAAAAAAAAAAACAATTTGGGATTTGCTCAGGACATTATTTTCAGTGTGGAGTTGACAGAGTTTGTGGTTTATGATCATTCAGAGGATTTTCCAGAGGTTGCTTTTGAAAAAGATCCTATGGTTGTTGCTTGGGGTTGAATTTGTCTCTCGTCCAACTTTTGTGGAGCAGTGTATCAGTCTTTGGTTCCAAATATTGAGGAAGAGCCTGGATTGAAGGACGATGTTAAAAAGTTTTAGTATAGCCAGTTTGAATTTGAGGTCTGTGAACTTTATCAATTTTTTGGGATGTCGTCAACACTACAGGCGTTCTTGGTTTACAAGGATTTCATTTATTCCTGTTGTTTATTATGTAATTACGGAGTCTAGCTGGTTCTGACAGTCTTTTATGGTTGACTCTGAACTTCGTACTTTATCTTGTATGTGTTTTTGCTGTTAATTTTCCTCTGTTGGACCAAAGAGATTGGAGAAGTGGTTTACCCATGCATCTCCATTTTGAATGGGTAGGTCCTCATGTTTTTGTTTGATTAGAGTGTTCCAATTTTCCCAGAAGTGGTTTGTTTTTATGGATTCTTTTTCTCTCTCACAATCTCTCTCCCTCTCTCTCTCAAACATACAAACACACACATACAAAATTACAAACACACAGAGCTGCTGTGATTAACTGTGAAGTGTAACATTACGGCATTCAAAAACAAGACAGCTACACATCTACATGCACGTATTGGGTTTTCCTGCAGGGCTGAAAACCTAAGAGCTCTCAGGGGGTAACACTGATCAAAGTGTGTAACATGGTGATATTATACATTGTGACAGCATCACATATATACACGCAAGGAAGCACACACAAAACACACCACTGGCGGTTGTTTGTTTATCCTGGGGAAAAACTGAAACTAAAGATCATGTAGAGGTCATTAAGGACCTCTTGTTTATTTGTTTGTTTCTTCCTGTCTTTTTTAGTTTCATTTTGTCATATGTGTAATTGCCTTTAAATGTATAAATGGTGGACCACCTAGCCAAGGTGTAAAGAGGAAAAAGGCCCATATTGCTGTTGGGACAAATGTTAAAACACATAAAATAAGTTTAGCCATTAAATCAAGGTCAGTTCCACTTCAGGCTTATGCTGAGCCCTGTAAAATGATATTAAATGTCTCACATCACATTTAAAGAAGTGCAGGCATGCACACTGAGTTTCTGCAGGTACTGGGCGCTTTTCTGATTCCCTACAAGAGTAACTAACCCTGAACAACACTGTCAGCAACATCACTGAATCAAACATAGCTAAGCGGAGTCAAGAGCACAACCTTTATCTCTCTCACTCTCTTTCTTCCTCTCTCGCTCTCCCCCAGTCTCTCTGAGACAGTATTTCTTCTCACTCTATTTGTCATTCTGTCATACTCTGTCAGTTTCTTGTTGTCCCTCTTCCTCTGTCTATACATTTATCAAATTACCTCTCTCTCTACCTGTCTCACTCTTTGTTTCAAGTGAATTCCATTTAGTTTAGTACCAGCTGAATTCGATTTAAAGCGCTGCATTGACATGGTAAGATGCAGTATGTAATCAAATATATAACACATACCTCAGCCAAGGCCACACATTTGCTTACACCAGATCCAGATTATCATCTGTGTCTGCACCAAATTGTACAAACTCATAGATCTCAAAACCATCTATGTCTATCAAGATCCAAACATTATTTCCTGTGAAATTGACAAAATGTCAAAAAATGCCATATTTCATAATGGTTTGGAAAGTGATTAAAAATATTCCTGGATCCAACCCTTTAACCAGATCTGCACCAAAATTTGACGGGTTTCCACTGGGCGATGCCCCATCCCTCCACCCAGTTTGATGCAAATGGGTTCAGTGCTATTTGTATAATCCTGCTGACAAACAAACATACAGGTGAAAGCATAACCTCTTTGGGGGACATAAATATAATAAATGTATTGTTCTAATGAATAAGTATTTAGAGGAACATCTACATCTGTCCCTCTCACCTTGTGACACTATGACTGTCACCACCTTTATCTCTTTATTAGTGTCAGCTTTGGCATAATATGAAAAACACGCAAGCAAAATGATCAACTGATTAACTCACAACTACTTTATCACCTTCTTGTAATGCACAGTCGCACACACACTCACATGCAGCACAAACAACAACAGTTGTGTTACTACTGAATCAGCACGTCAGCAAGGCCATGACTTTCACACTCCATTATGACTGTGTGTATGTGTGTGTGTGTGTGTGTGTGTGTGTGTGTGTGTGTGTGTGTGTGTGTGTGTGTGTGTATATCAGAGACAGAGAAAGAAAAACGTGACGTAGAAATTGCATTTAAAGTTGTTGTATTCATTGTGATGGAAGCCATACCTTCATAGACTGCTTTAAACCCTGCTGAGCCGATAGTATCATCTGACTGCAGGTGTAGCCACATCTGATTGGACAAGCTGACGATGAGGTCAGGAACACTGGAGCCAGTGAGTCTACACACACACACACACACACACACACACACACACACACACAAAAATAGGCAGACATTATCACAACCTGTCAAGAAGCATTACTGGTGTATCACTTTCTACTTTAATTCAAGTTCATTTTAATTATTTACATAGCCTAGAACACTGTATTAATACTAATAAAAGCCTAATCCTTCACACCTCTTGTAATGTGTACGAATTGAACTCCAACAGTTCCCTCAAAACATCAGAAATCAATAATTCAGTTCAGTATATCAAATATGTACCTGCACAAAAACATCCATGTGTTTGCAATTGTCCTTGTGATTACCACCATTAGCTTGTTCTATATTGCTATATGTCAACATTACTATATCATGGGCCAGAAAATATAATTAGTGCTTACACATAGAGTACTCTCCGAGTGTCTCCTATCTTGCCTCCGTCTCCCACAGTTAATGTGTCATATCCTCTTTCCAGGTCAAACTCTTCAAATGACAGCTTTATCACCTAGAACAAAAACGAAAGCAGAAAGCAACGGTACAGACATTTATAAACACAGATGTGTAAAGATGAGGGTACAGAAAATGCAAAAAGAGAGACAGAGAATCACTTAGAGACTTATTATGAGTTCCTGCAGGGATGAGCTCATGCTTTTCCATCCTTACAATTTCCAGTAATAGAAAGTAATGATTATATCACTGGGGAAATTTGAAAGCCTAGCATTGAAATGTGAGTTTTATTTCACAAACAACTGTCTCTCAAGCAGTGACAGCTCTATATGATGTTAATAACAATAAATTAATGACGTGCATTATAAAGTAGCACTGTGCAAACAAAAAACATCCTTTTCAAAAAGACTGACAGCATCTGTCAACCTCATGACCTCATGATTCTTGTAATTTAGTCTGACTTCATGGCATGGAGTCAGACTAAATTACAGCACAGAGGAAAACCACTTTAGAGCAGAAAGTACGGAGCAGGCTTCTATTATCTCTGCCAAAACAAGACTAAAGTTTTACATTTCTTTGCAATGTAGGGCTCACATTTGTGAGAGGAACAAAGATGAGGCACTGACATACTCTCTAGGCAGCATTGTTGCACTTCCAAAATTGGTTGTATATTGGTTGTAAGTGTATATTCTCATTCAGTCTTAGAACAAACAACACTTAATGCTGGAAACTGATGACACCGATAGCATCATCAAACCCAGGAATTCTGGGAATGATCCCAGATATGCCAGAATGTGACATGTATCATGCACCAACTGGGAAATCAATGGAAAGAGATAAAATACACAACTATCTATTACAGTGGACAGTCCATAGCTAGCCAACAGTGTCCAAAACCACAAAGGCATATATTCTGTGGGTGTGTTCTCTTTTTAGCAGGGGGCAAAAAAAGTGGGAGGGAGTATCCTATCATATAAAGGACTACTACTAATAATACCAGCGTTATGAGAGAGAGGGACTACTGATGTTCTTAGCCGTGACCATCATCTTATTTAATTAAATCTGCTATGCCAAAGGTATAACAATTGTAAAAGTGATAATGGCATATTGGTATTCCAAAATAATACATTTTTTAATGAAAGAAAAAAACTCTGATACATCCTTGCTTTTATTTAGCAGATTCCTTCTTTAAATTCATAGAAAAATCCTGAACTGCACACACTTTACCCTGCAAACACACCCCTCTGTTGTTTAACAGAGAAATTGAGTGTTAAATGCCTTACTTGAAGTCACGTTCATGGCTATAGCTGCATGCATACATCTCTGGATCATCGATCTACTTTGAGTTCTAAAATGCCGTAATACTGATGTTCTATTATTTGCTGCTTGCCCATTATTTATTAGCAGTAGATCATAACCCTGACAGAATGGAGGATGGCAGATTCCTGCTGTATTCAGGAAACCTCTAAGAAAAAAGAGCTGGTCTCAGTCAGTGAGTTTCTCGTGAATTAAAGGAGTAAGATGAACCATGAATATGTGATATTGTGGATGAGAATCAATCACATGGCAAATCACACTGTAGGGAAGAAAACCCTTACCGCAGGTGACAAGTGTAAAGACCCTTCCAACATGCTAGAATCAGTAACGCATAGCTAAGCCTTTGGCCGTGTTTTGTCAAAATAAAAATGGCTAGCAAATGTTCAAATAATGTAAAAGGATAGGGAACAATCTGAGGGATTAACTGCCATCACGACAGGAATAGCAAAGAAGCCATGTATAACTGTATAAATCTGTATTTATACACGTTTGAATGTATCCATACACACAAACACACACATTTTCTACAACAGCTGTAACTGTTATGCAAATAGGCTAATACTTAAAAGAAAAAAGCGTGTTTATTTTTGACTTCAGCAACTTACATTCAAGATGCAGCTCAATAAATATGAGACTGATACTTGTAGAAAGAATTTTACTGTCTTATTATACACTGAATGTTGCCGCCTCTGGCAATGTTTAGTCTCTGCAAAATGGCCAAAAAATAATGGGGAAAAGATGCAAAACAACATGGTGAGGTATTATCTCCTGGCTAACAACAAATCACAGGGACCATTAATAAACCATTGTCTTTTATTTGCTGATGTATTTTTGCATTATCTTTTTCACTCTGTTCACTAGAACACAAGGGTTTCTGTAGATTTTTAAAAGATGCATCATCATCACTGTTAAACTCTTCAGATGTTTCTTAACCATATTTTAAGAACAGAATATTTTATCCATTAACACTAGTACTGTTCACATCAACTACAAAGATATTAAGGGGGATACAGAAACCATTGTTTGGTTGTCAAACATCAAACTATTATTTTAATAACTATTTTTAACAGGCAAGACAAAAAAAAGTCTGCCAATCGCCTGCCACATATGCACAAACAGAAATGCACATTCACAGGCGTACAAAAGAGAGGAATATCGATTTTATTTTATTTGTTTCCTTTGTCTATGTAGACAAAAAAATAAATAAATAATATATATATATATATATATTTTTTTATATATATTTTTTTTTTTTTTTTTTGCAAATACCCAAATCCTTTCATTTAAATCTTATTTGCATACAGCTATAATTATCACTGGCTGAAAGTGACTGTTCAATAGTTGAAAAACACAAAAAGGACATGCAACTCACTATAGCTTTCTAGCTAATATCTCCTTATCAACAGTAAATCTGAAAAGACGCCTTTTTGTGAGGCATATGAAACATGACAAACGGAACAGTGAAAGATGTTGTTTGATGCGGTGTTGTTGTGGGCTGCATGTGTGTTTGTGTCTGAGAAGTTAAGGTTGTTGTTAAGAATGTACAGCTGCAGCAGCTTGTGGTCATAAAGAAAGGGAGTGAAGCAGAACAGAATCAGAAACAGACTATGGTTTTCTGCGCATCCAAGCGTGCCTGTGTGCATGTGTGTGTATGTCTATAATAACTGAAGCAGAATGATAGGCATGCCTGTTTCACTGAATTTGTGAGTGCAGTTTGGCTGCGTTTCTGTGCCTACATGTTTCTGTCTTTGTTTACATCTTTGTGTGTATGTGTGTGTCTAGACACTCAAGGCAGATTGCTTAGTAGCAGCAGACTCAAAGGAAGGAACTGAAGCGTTATCACAATAAGGTCATTAGCAAGAAGCTCAGTGCTGTTCAATAGATCCAAATGAGCCCATTTAGAAAGACATTAAGAGCAGCCTGCAACCCCAAACTACATCAGATTAGCTTCTTTATTTTCTAAAGCAAAGAAAGAAACAAAGAAAAGAAGGAAGGAATCAACGACAGAAAGAAAAAAAGGACAGGAAGCGTAATTTAGACTTTTTAGACAATTTAGACAAATTTTCAACTGAAACAAACAGTGTACAGTACACACATAATTTGCCTTCAGTTTAACCACAGTTTTGTGTATTCTCGTTTGATTCCATTCGATTATTGAGCTTTTGTTCCTGTTTTTCCTTTTATTCAGTATTTCAGAGGAGACTTGCTCATTTTCAAGATCAGTAAAAGAATAAATAATTTAGACATCTTGCAGCCATGACACCTGTCAACATGTTAATGGTCAGACCCATGAGTACCCAGTAGTCATTCCTACAATATTACATGATTACTCAGTAGTTGTTACTACATTATTATATGAACACTCAGCACTTATTACTACATTATTACATAAGTACTCAGCACTAATGGGATGGACTACACACATTGTCGAACTTGGCCTTGATTTTGATGTTAGCTGAGCACCTGTAAAGTTTCATGGTTGTATCTTGCACAGCTGCGACAGTACCATGGTGACAACATTCATCCACAGACACACAGACATATAAACACCTGCCAACGCACTCAAAACTGCCTCTGTGGTAGTTCCTGCTACAGTAGGTGCGTCCAGGACCACATTTTAGCATGATGACACATACAAAACACACAGACTCTCACAAGTTGAAAACAGCCCCACTGTCACAGCTGGTTACCATGTTTCTGTTTAAGGGTGGATGCTCTGTGGATGCTCTTTGAAGGGATAAGTGAAGCGTTATCACTTTGAGGTCACTAGTAAGCAACAGAGTAGCTCAATAGGCCATTTAAACATTGTTAAGAGCACTGAGAAATCCAAACCAACAATGAAAAACCTCCAGTCAGTCAACCAGTGAAGTTGTAGTGCCATAAAATTTTTGGTCTCCTCAGGGGACGATCACAGCACAGAGGAAACTGATAATAATAATCTTTCTCTTACTCTCATCCTGAATTCACAGCAGATATGTGTGTTTGCCACTCAAGTCAAACAATGTTAGACATCCTTTTGGGTGTCAGCGTTATCAGACCCTCATAAACATTACAAGCACTGCACACTGAAGACATTCATTTTATCTACAGCATAACAAAATCGGGTTGCACGGCTACCTAGAGATGCCCCTTCCATTGCCCCAGAAAAAAAATCTTGAACCTGAAAAACTATATTGTGTCTGCTGATCTTGCCCACACTATTGTGACCTTACGTCAGAATAGTGCAAGAGAACACAAAGCCATAATTGAGTGGACGAGTTCTTGAATTCCCTTGTTGCACTGAGGCTGCAGCAGAGCTGAGTCACTGCTGAGCAGCAACTGTGGGGGAGAAATTATCACATAAATATCTATCCATCCATCCATCCATCCATCCATCCATCCATCTCATCATCACTTCACTGCAGCCTAAGCTACAGACAGGCTGGTTAAGGTTCAAAATCCTGCACTTCAGCAGGTCAGATGCTTCTCTGTATGGTTATTTACACTTGGGTCCTCTGGTCAGAGGGCAGCCAACCTGCCATACTTATGCTGTTGTGCAGCCCTAGGTTCCCCTAAAAAAATAAGAATTGATTTGGGCCCTGTTAAAATGTCAACACTCTGCACACATCTAATGAATTATATTCAGTCAGCCATTTCAAGTACAGAATAAGCTGAGGTGACCCCTACCAAGGTTAGCACACATGGGTATAGGTTTCATTTCAATCTTGGGGGCAGTACTGCCAATTTCATTATTGCAATCACACCTAACAAAACTACACAAAACTGGTTATTTTCCTCACATCAGTACTTTCTAGCAGAACACCAAACAATCGATATTTTCACTCTCAACCTCTCAACTGACCCAATGTAGCAGATACTCTATTTAATAAAGTTAAAGCATTTTGCTCCTTCGGCTTTTGAAGATATGACAGAATAGCAGGTCTTCATATTACTTTCCAACAAAATAGCACATTTACAAATTGACTCATTTAAATCAGAAGCTAGCAGTGATGGTGTGTAGTAAGTGTGTGTGTGTGTGTGTGTGTGTGTGTGTGTGTGTGTGTGTGTGTGTGTGTGTGTGTGTGTGTCAGAAGGTATGCAATTCATTCACCAGACGGGCCCAAACATGTCTGAGCATGACAGAAGTGAATTTAAAAATGGAAAATCCAATACTTTGAATCTACATTACACATATTCACAAGTTTGCAGCCCCAAACTGACATGAGAGGTAATGTAATTTCAACACTTACTTATATACCCAGAAATGATATAATGTGACATCAGTAAACTGCACACTGATGATTACAAACTTGGATGGTCTAGGACTGACTAGAAACTGACTGGCAAGGCAAAATAATGTTGTCCGACTTCCTCTAAATTAAAAACCTTTTTCATTAATTTTGTCACTTCCTGTCCACATTGATAATGTAGCACTAATAGCCACGCCTAACGCCACAATTTTGGTGATCTACAGGGTCTTCACAGGGGCAGAGGCAGATTTGGCAAACTCTTTTCTGCTACAGGCTCAACGGGGCATTAGAGAGATTTTTAGATTATTTTTACATACATATTGTGTCTACTGGAGCTTTAATGCATTTTCTACTACCCTGACTGAAAAACAAACTGTCAAGAAAAAGTTGAAAACATGTGCTGAGGTGACCCCTTGCCAGAAGTAGCACAGAGAGGGAACAGCTGTCCTGAAAGCAGAGTGTACGAGAATTCCCTTGCTGACATTGTGCAGCTATGTTGAGTCATTGGTGAACTGCCACTATGGCAGTTTGGGACCTTTTTTTCCCCATAGATTACTTTTAGTCTTGCAGCCAAATAAACAAGTATAGAATAACCTGAAACCCTGTTTAAGGACACAGCCCTCAGCACACCTTCATGTCTGGGAAAGGCATTTTCATAATGAGTAATCAGTTACAGAAAACGAATTACCCATAATCAATCTATCAAATTGCTCAATTGATTAACAGAATCTTATCAACGTATGTCTTTTTCTCTTTTTTTCTCACTGACAGTTTAATCCGAATTTTAGAAGCAATTGTGCTGCTCATTGCAGCTCATCTTTACAGTGCCCTGCATCTCGCAGGTACAGTGAATTTTATGATGGATACAGACCATGCATCGGAGCAATGAGGGACAAACACAGCAGCAGTGCGTATACCGGGCCACTGCTTGTACATTTTCATCCTCACAATTCATTTAGATAAGCACTGGAGAACCGCTACAAGATGCTAACCAGCACAAAGTAGTAACTGCTGCATATATGTGCAAGTCCGATGTCGCAGCCCCATGCAGTCCAGTGGGCCAGAGTATAAGTTAGTAGTCTCAGTAGTGTTAATGTCATGGAGATGTTCCCATGGTCTACTGCCATTATAATGAATCAAGGCAGGGATTTTACTGCTCTCTGCGTATAAAACGCAATACACCTTCATTAATTGCTTTGTTTTACATGTTTATTATTTTTCAGATTCTCTCTAACCTCTCTCTGACCAGAGGGCACAGGGCAGAGAGTGACAGCCAGGTAACCACAGGGCTAACATAGATAGACAATCACTCATTAACAGTCTAACTGACCTGCATGTCTTTGGACTGTGTGGGGAAACAAAACAGGGATAAAATAAAACCAATAGGTTGTGGTTGCTAACTGAAGCCAGGTCAATCTAGCTCTTAGCCACTGTGCTCTCTCACATCAAAACAACTTTCACCTCAACTTAAGAACTAGTTGAACCACTTCTACTCCCGACAGACCTCTACTTCAGTGTATGGAGTAAACAAGAGGTTGATAAATTAAAATAGAAGATGTGATGCATGGTGTAGAAAATCTGACCATAGTGATTGACACCCATGAATGGCAGCCCATGCAGCCAATCAATATGTTGGCACTTCCACTTGATCTCAGCTCAGTGGAAACAGCTGTGGTAATGGAGATAAAAGATAAAAGAATGGCTGAACTTCTTGAGGTCTGGCCACAAGAGATTAATTTCCTAACATGTAACAAGGTCATTGCATCTGCAGTATAATAAAATGGTTCCATAGTGCAGTAGAGGGTACGGTATTTGTGGTGACTATAACTGAATTTTGGGTTTATATACCAATATTTTTTAAGCGCACTTATTGTATGTCAGTGTTGTTGTATGCTCAGACAGGTGATTTTCCATGTGGGACAAATAAAGTACCGATCAATTTCAAAACATACTGGAAAGGATTCAAGTCTGTTGGCTTGAACCTGAAAGTACCCAGATGTGCCAGATTTATCTGTTACAATTCTGCCCTGAGGTGACGTTTGCCTTAAGTGGTAACAAAGCAAAAAGCTGCCGTCTGGTAAAACTACTCCCTTGATGAGGTGTTACAGCACCTTTGAGTGCTGTTGACCTGTTGGCTGGACAGTTTAGGAAAATAAACTACGTACTATGTTTGAGCAACAGCTGCATGACAGTTCTAGGGAAACTGCATCATAAACTACTCTGTGATGCAATAGAAAACTACCTCACAACAGTACACTGTGGGTTGAGAGGTTTCATTTTGACAATTTTACATTACAGATTTGAAATAAATTGAATTTAATAGTATTTCCATGAGAGGAGGCCAGAGTACAAAACTAAAAGGCATAACCATATCACCATGGTCAGCCTCCTTTGGACAAACAGGTATTAGTGTGCAGAAATGAGAGCCATAGACAGTGCTGATACAGTGAATTATGGTCAGTCAGGCTGCAAAATTGCACTCAAAAGCCAAAACAGCATGAAGCCTTGAACTGATATAATGTGCTAATCAAGCAGCATTGGTGAAAGTCTTTCCATGACCATGGACACAGATGGATATTTACTCTGCACTTAACTAATTTTTATTTTTGCTCAGTCTATGTGACCAACAAACTCACTGAGCTATGGCCTGTATGTTGTATCATTTGTAGTGATTCAGAGATGACACAGTATCTTACTGTAGCTGCAATGCAGTTGTATCAATACTACAACATATAGACTATTAGAGTAAATTTACAGTGGGTAGTAGTCAAGCCTAAGCTTACACTAAGTAACACTTCACAATTCAAAAGACAAATTCTGATGAAAAGTTAATCCTACAACACTGTTATAAAACTGGTTTTATTTTTGTAACTTGGGGTATCAGTTCCATCAGTCATGATAACTTTGGGGCAACATAGCTTGAACATCGTCCAACTGGGCAACAGTAGTCAGAGAAACTCCCAGATGGAAGCTGAAATTATGATCCAAACTATGACCCAAAATGATGACACAAAGAACCTGTTACAGTTTGCAGACCAAATATTGGTTCAACATAATCTGCTGTAGTTGTGCACACATTTTTCCTGTCCAATGCTGTTGCACTCACTTTTTAGTTTTATCTCAAAATAAGCTGGACACTAATCAGGCAAAACAGTTTTCTGGTTGTGCTTACTGTAGGACCTACTTTTAGTGATATTGTAGTTACTGAGTTATTGCTAAAAAATAGAACCACTGGCCAGAGTTACGGAAATAAAACCCAAGCTGTATGGAAAATAGTCTTCCTTTAACTTCAGTTTGCACTGTATGTAATGTTTTTCTATTTTTTCTTAAATGCTCCAAAACATACAATAATGTGGAAAACATAATGTGCTGTCACAACTTTCTGTGGTCCAGACTCTTTGAGCAGCCTGGCTGAAATATTCCCCTCTGCATTCCCTGCATTTTTGAGTGAGCCTTGTACTTCCAACAAGGCCCAAGTTAGGGGTGGAAGCTCATGGCTGTCAATAAATGCATGAACACGCTTCTGTCCTATTACACTCAAAATACACTGCCTGGCTCGGTTGTGCATGGTGGCTGCATCACTGAACTGCTTCGGCTCACAGGCGTGTGTGCGTTCACACCGACTGCGTCTCTGCTACATTGCTGCTACTGCCAGTTCTATATTTCTACACTGAGGTTGCCTTGACCTTTTTTTATCCTCATTCAGAGCAAGACACACAGGGGACCCCCCACACACACATCATGCGTGAAAAAACAGGAGAGACGATCTCTAGATCATGTGATGCAGCCACGAGACGTGAGACGTCTCAGGCACGTCACGTAAGCAGTGTGTCCACTCTAACCTGTTAACACGGGCACCAAAATGAAAACCAAGACGTTCCGCAGCTGCCACGCACACACTATGCAGGCAGTGTACTCCAGGCTGTACTCTTCTTCTACATTAATTGAAACAGTGTATATGACAAGGATGTAGGTGAAGAGCTGGGTGGAGCAAAACAGAGCAGGAAGAGTAAGGGGTGGAAGGAGGGACTAGATTGTTTTTGAGTCTAATGCTGGTGCTACCTTTATTTCCACTTTCAGCTAAAAAACTAAAATGTTGCGAAATGTACCTTTTTTGATAATACACTGAATATGGGGCACAATTTTTTCATTGTGTAACAGCTTGAGCAATAATGTAGTCCTGTTGCAAAACAATGCACTGTTGCAGAATCACACTGGACTTTAACATACTCTGGCTGAGGCCTTTATTGGCCTCAATTTCTGTATCAAGTTAAATTTAACAGAATCTGATAGAATGTCACAGAATATGTCCTGCCAACACAAAAGTAATGATGATGATGATCCATGCATGAAAATGACCCGACATCCATACTATACACACACACATCCACCCACCCACACACACACACACACACACACACACACACACACACTAATAAGTATTCATCAGGAAAAAGACAGCAGTGATTATAGGCCTAATGGGCATGTGTGACGATGCGTTTCAGGGTGTATGTGTGTGAGCAGTCAGGCATGGTTCAGACCTGAACAAAATAATTATCTGCTTGATATTAATGAATCAAATGACTGACACAGGCACGCGCCTACACACACACACACACGCATCGACAGTGTTAAGTTCTTTTTACACCCTGCACCTGAGTTTTTCCTCAATACCACACCAAAGTTGACAGTTTACTCCACAACATATTTTCACAACCTCTGGCAGTTAGCAATTAAGTTGGCAAACAGAAAACAATCAGTAAACATTTATGAAATCACACATGATCAGATATGTGTGTACACACTTAATAACACAGGCATACACACAAACAGAAGCACACTCACAGCATTTTACCGAAAGGCTGTCAGACCAGCGCAAACTATATTGATTGTGCTGCTTCTATTCAGAACGACAACAGACACAAAAACAACCAGCTTCACTTTTTGGCTATTTAAACATGTGCACGTAAACCCACACATTGAGGGAACAAAACAGCACACACACTTCAATAAAAACACTTGTCTCTGTCTCAATTTTCTATAACATGTTATTGATGAAAGAAGTCATCTGGATTAATAGGCAGTCAGAGGCCGAGCGAGGTGGAAGGAGAATGAAGACGAAGATGAGAGGAGTCACAGAGGGACAAAGCAGGAGTTTGGGATGGAATCAGAGAAATGTAAAGAGAAAAAAGAAAGGTCTACAAGAAGATGAATGTTATTTATCTTAATTCATGCTCATTTACTCAATTTAAATATCTTGTTCTCTCCTTAAGTCTCTGCATTATCTTTATCACCAACCACAAAAACCTCATATAAACATCAATTTTTAATTTTTTTTGGAAACTTATACTTAGGATTCTAAGTGGCGTGTTTAATCATCTGTCTCATTCCCCGCATACACAAATATCCCTAATCCTTAATCATGATTAAGATCAGTGTTGAAAGGGGAATACTCATGTAAACAGAGGTTAAGAAAATTCAAGTCAAGGGCCTTTAAGCAAGGTGTCCAGACAAAGAGATGGTTGCTGATAAAAAACACAGACCTAGCTGATAACGACTTCACAGCTCAACTACTGAGGCTCACTTCAGCTCATTCAGATACAAATACTAATAAAGTAATTTGAATATTCAGAAATATTCTTAGACAGTACATGAAACTTGTTGTTGTTTATTTTATTAAAGCCTTTACTTTTAAGACATCGGGATTAAATTTGGGATAAAGACATCCATGTACAGTAGAGGTACAGGGTTTAATCGTCCAGTGTGCTAAACATAGCCAACAAAGTGTTTCCGCTATGATCTTTGTCAGCAGGAGGGGCTGTGGTGCATTCCACCACACACATGCTCTGGTGTGCAATGGCATGTACACAGAGAGGGTCGGTAAAAACTTTATGGATGTTTTGATGGCAGGCAAAATATATATAACAGAAACACTATCAACAAGCCCAAGTCTGATCTGAGCTCCAAATTTTGAAGAAAGTCTATAAGATCAAAGAACAGTCTGTTTTTAAAATGTAGTGGTGAAAGCTAATGCAAGCATACTGTATATGCAGCCATGATATAGACCATGTCAAGGTATAACTGGAAACATATTGATATTAGGTAATATTACAATATAATCTCAACAAATACACAAGAGATTAATCTAGTCTTAGAGTAAAATCTAAAAGTAAAGAAAAAAAGGATCAATAACACAGGGTGCCATGGGTTCGAGTCTGACGCAAGGCCCTTTGCTGCAGCTTTTCCTTACTTAACTAAATACTAACTAAATAACTAATACTTAAATAAATAACAGCACTGTTTACATGAAAAGTCCTGTTTTCCTTATTTATTCTAACCATTAAATTTGCAAGGTCCAAATATTCTTCAGATCCACTTTATTGTACTAAAACTACAGAAACTTGATTTTTTTTTCTGAATTTTATCCTTAAAGTTTCAATAATAATAAATAGCATTGTCCAGGTCAACTGGCTTTTGGTTGTTATCTTTTCAATATAGACAGCAATGTGTCGAGTTTAAGTTCTGTACCACCTGGTTTGAAGCACATGATCACGAGCAAAAGCACCAGTGGCCTGCTCACCACTCTGACTTACATAACATTTTGCATATGCCTAAAGAAGACATCATCAATGTTCAGATCTAATGGTTAATATAGACTTTAGAGAAAATAAATGTTTATGGTAAAGCTCCTGATTTTCGTGGGTATTTTTCTAACACATCAAGAACACACAATTGTTTGGCATCATGCAACACTGGATCATTTCACTAAGTGGTTGAATGAAGAGTATTACACATTATGTATCATCTCTATAACTTTTTCAAAAGGAAAATTAGAAAGAAACAGTTGGTAATTGTTCAAAATATGAAGCACTGACATATTCTTTTAATATGTTGTACTAATGACTTGTCTTGTGGATCTTTCATGCTCAATTGTATTCCTGTGTGAATACTGTTGACTCTATTGTTCTATTCTATTCCATTCTAGTCTATAACTTTCTTTATCCTCTTGTTTGTCTCTGTCCTTGCCTCTCCCTCTGTGTATGTAGATAGTGACATTCTGCAAATGCCAGCAGCTGTAGTAGCTGATAATCTGTCATTATAGTACATTCTTAAAGTGCTCTCACAACTGAAGCATTTTTAACACACACACACACACACACACACACACACACACACACACACACAGTCCCAAGAATAGATAAAATACATTCCACCTGTCATAAGCTCAGGCTACATGAATCTATTATACTCTATTCTATTGTGTTCTATTTGAAACCACAAGCAACAACCTGACACACACACTACATATGTATGGCTTTCTATCTGTCACCTGACACCAACCACAATCACTAATAATATGAAATACATTTCTCATGATAAAATATTTAGAAATGCTGTGTTGTGTTGTGTGTGCAATTGTGATTTCCTAGACTTCAAATAAAATGCTCCGTCAATAGCTGCAAAGCTGATGTCAATTCAAAGAAATGTCTTGACTGCCTTATGCTGATTTGATATAACCTCGAAAGTGCATTATTCTCTCAAAATACAAATTCATTAGAGTTTGGTGAATGAGGCAATCATTACACTCACACACAGTAACACGTGGGTGAAACTGTGTTATAGCTTGACACAAGCTGTTGGTCATCTTACACTATCAAGGTCAGAGACACAGAGAGGTGAGAACATAAAGCCAATATCTCTCTAATTTTCCCACTCCCTTTTATTTTTTGTTCTCCCTCCTCAATTATATCTCACAATTTCTTCATCCCACTCCCTCAGAGGCTAAGAAGTGAGTAGACTCTATTTCCATCCATCTTTGGAGACAACTTCAATGTCACATGTCAAGTACCTGCTTGGACATTCAGTACTTTTCACTCTTTCTGAAAACCCACTTTTTAGCTGTGAAGTAGCAAGCTGAATATTCTGGCTCATTTTTCTCCTCTATACTTCCATCTCTTTTTTTCGCTGTAGTTTTCAATGAGCTCGGTGCTATCTTGCTCTCTTTTTGCTCTGCCCTCTCACTCTACTCTCACCATGTTCAAACTTAACATTTTAGACAAATCAAAGTGAAGGGAGGAAAGAAGATGATAGAAGAAAAAAGTGGATGGGAAGAGAGTAGTACAGAGCGGAGTTGATGAGTAGAGAGGTGAGGAGAGAGGAGAAACTAAGAGGTAAGTGGGGGATAAGGAAGAGAGAAAAGGAAACAGTGGAGACAAAGAGAAAAGAAGCAGGGAAAGGGGAGTCCAAGTGGAGACAGGATATGTGACGAGACATGAGAAGAAGATAATACCACAAAAGAAACTGTAGATAGAGACACTTGAGATGTTGTACTGCAGGTATATGAATTTTTAATGTCTATATGACAATGACTCGACAACAAAGTTGCCTTCACAGAATTGGGGATGTGTGATGACCATGAACTCAGCAACGGACACAGAATTCAGTCAGCATGCAGGCAAACAGAGGAAGCCTAAAACAACAGTCCTTCAACTTTCTCCTGCAGTGGCAAATCCGTCTTCATCACAATGCTGACATCTTAGCTATTTCAAATGACAACCACTATAAGATTTTGAAAGCCAATACTAAGGCCACTATTTGAAGCCCTATAGCAATATTGAATATTATTCATGAAAGAAATGAAAAAGTGGACACAGAATGGTCAATAACTCACATAAAAAAAAACACCTGAATACTAATCAAAAACTGGCAACAAAATTGGCAGAAAAATGTAGACTGAATCACCTCAACGGTCATGTACTGGCATGTTAGCATCACTACATTTGACAATACAATGTGCTGTAAACAGATTGCAGGTGCAGATTTTAACGAATGTTGAAACTCAGGGTGAAATGAAGGGGGGAATAAAATACTAAAAAAGCTCACCTTCCCAGAGTCCATTGCAGTGATGACCCACACACAGTGTGCGTTGTTCTCATACTGAACAGGGTAGTTAGGAGAAGTTATGACCCCTCTGGGCCCCCTTAGGTTGCTGCCACAGGTACGAGCTACAGAGGAAGAAAGCAGAGAGACAGAGTGACAACGAGTTTTAAAAAAAAAAAAAGATTCATAAGGTAATCAAAATCATGCTCGCAGAATTTGTTTTGGTGGCATTTTTTATTGGAAACGTATATAAAAAGATCAATGCAATCCTTAGTAAATTAAATGATGTTTACCTATTTAAATTTTTTCTGAGATCAAATCTATCAAATTCCCTTCACACAATCTTCAGGAGAGAGCACCAACTGTTGGTGAGATCTAACTTATTACTTCTTCTGCTTCATGTTCTACTTCTTCTTTCTAATACTTCTAATCAGTTCATCTAATCAAAGTTCAGCTTCAGCTTCTGTTTTGAAAAACTCAGTGATTCTTCAGTTTACTAAATACAGGTTAATACAGGTTCAACAAACTTCACTGAAACAATGATGTTTGCCATTGATGTTTCTTTCATTGCAATGATGCCCACGTTGCAATGTGTGGTGTAATGTTGGCATTTGCATCAGTCAATCAAAGATTAAAACAATTCTCTGTACTCATGGGCTATCATGCTGCTGCTCTCCAATTAAAAAACCATCACTGCTTGCCTGAAGTTTGCCGAAGAGCACCTTCTTACTGGGTTTGTTTGGAAGAATGTGTAGCTCTACGCACGGTGTAAAAACAGTTGTTTGCTCTGTATCATGTTATTATCTGTACAACGCACAAAAGATTTTATGGCCACAAAGACCTGGAGACATGTTTGCTTGCACTGTGGATTTATTTGGTTGGATGCATAATTCGAAATGCTATGCCAAGTAACGTTACCTTCCTTGTTACTGTAGTTTTGCAAGAACAATCTAAACAATTAACCTTCTCTAATTTTTAGGACGAGGATTGAGTGGCTGGATGGGTCAACAAAGCACAGGGTTTTCACACAGGAGACCACTGTTCATTTCCTGTATGAAACTGATTAATTATTTCTTTTATCCATGACTGTTCCACTACCTTAAATGTTTTGTTTATTATTGTAACCATGGTGAGGTACTTCTTTTAATCAAAACTATGATCTTTCCCCAACCCTGACCAAGTTTTTTTTGTGCCTAAACCTAGCCAAACCCTAGGCTTAACCACATGTTTATTATTGTTACCATGACGGCAAATGTCTGGTGCACCTGCTGCTTGTGCACTGTCCTCATCTGCTGCTAAAACATTAAGCACTTTTGCTCCTTGAAAGGCTTGCAGATCCCTGATATGAACACCATTTTTCAGAATATTCTTCCTAGTGCTCCATTTTATCCATATTGATTTTGTCCTGTGTGATACTCAAGGTAATATTTCTTGCCTTCAGTACCTCATTAAGTCACCCATGTGTTATTGCCTTACAGGGATATTTGGCAAAAAAAAAAAAAAGGGCATATTGTGTCAGAAGTCCCATTAAAACCCATCTCTTGAGCACAGTAATGTTAAAGGGCATACTTGACATTTTGAGTCAGTTTTAGTCAACAAGCACAGTCACCCTGCGGAGAAAGTGTTACCTGATCATATATATGCCCTTTATCTTTCATAATAAGTTAGCTGGAGGAGATTACTGCCATTAGAGGGAGAGACACAGGACACATCACCAAAAGCAAAAAACAAGACAGCATACAGCAAAAATAAGAATAATACAGACAAATAGGGAAGGTGAGGAGTTAAAAAGTGAAAAGAAGGGTGGAAATAATAAAGTAAAGACGATTGTAACTGCAGACAGGTTGTGAGACCGTGTGGAGAGACAGGAAGGAGAGAGGTTACAAAGATACATAAAGCAAAAGTAGAGGGGATGAAAGATCATAATGTGAGAAAGGAAGAGAAAATAAATTGAAGGAGGAAGGGCAAGAGGCAAGACAGAGACAGAGACACAGAAAATACCACAAGAGAAAGGGAGGCAGAGGAGGACCTAAGATGACTGATCTGCCTGTTAATTAGAAAAGGGAGCTAAAACACACTGTGAAACACACCGGTACACACACACACACACACACATTCGCAGACACACAGAAACACATTCGTAGTGATTCATCCTAGAGACCAGCTTCTAATTAACAGTAAAGTGTCAGTAGAGAATGAGAGAGGCTCATGGGTTTGAGTCCCAGGAGGGCGATAACACCATACACCAGAGCTACAGTATAGGAATTTTAACCTCTGCCTGCCTGCTTGTTGGTGTGTAACAGCCTATCGATCCCGTTCTTCTTTTCATCTTTCTCTCCTTTTTTCTCTGTGTATTTATCTTTCTTTCTAATTACAGATATGTGAAAAATATCAAAAGACATGAATCACTGTCAAACACATTTCCTTGAATGTACAGTTTCCAGCTGTTGTTATGTGTTGCAATTTTGTGTCATGCTGGAAATTCACCCACTGAACTATGATTTTCCTTTAAAATGTTGCCTTCTGTAGTTTCAAGGTAAGAAAAACAAGTTGTACCATAATTCACACATATTATCTTCTTCTTCTACCACTCTATTGAACAGAATATATTTTATATTTATATTTTATATATATATTTTAATATATTCTTTTCCTTTAGCTTAACATATGAGGCATTCTTGGAAGTTTTGAATTATCATTTAAAGTACACTTGGTACACACACACACACAGATGAATGTTTTCACAGAGAAAAAAAAAAATCACTTGCCTTTCAAGGCTTCCTTATGTGTAGCTTTTGTGCTAAAATACTGCTGCAGCTGTGTAAATTGTGTCTTCTGTATTACTTGGAGCATTGAACCTATCAGTGTGATATTTTAATGAACTGCCAGATGAAACAATGCTCCAATCTTGTAGACAATAAAGTACTACTTTATTCTATTCTGTTCCTTTCTATATTAATATCAAAATGTTGTTCAAGACAGGTTAAGGATCCGTATTCATTTGTATTACAAACAGAAAAGAAATATGTGTATTGCCTGTTAATTTTTGCCTTTTTTTACTTATTTATATGAATTTTTTTAAGTCTTCTTTCTCCACTGAAAAACTAATTGCAAAAACCTAAAACAATCATTCGCTCAAGGTCACCTGACTAAAACGAACTGTGTAATTGAACAATGAAAACACAAAAGTTCAGATAAACTTTAATTAGTGCCACGGGTGCTCAGCTCCGAGGCATCTATTAATATTCTGTTTCGGGTTTATTGTTCTTCCGCCAAATTTCGGCGCGTAACTCGTCCCGCAGCTTTGAGAAAACCCCGGTAATATATACATCAAAACGTGCGTCTTGATCCCGAAAGGGGTGCTATGACTTTTTGTGATAAAATTCCAATTTTTCCCAAAGTTATTCCCAAAAAACTGGGAATAAATAATGCATTAGAAATGCATTGGAATTTTCTTTAGAAACCCACCTTTTTTCTTCAAAATTGCACCTTTTTTCTGAGTCACCCAGCTCTCTCATACCTGCACGTAGAAATGTGATTCAAACTATAAA
>NW_019525510.1:783022-785961 GCF_002814215.2 Seriola lalandi dorsalis
TGATGTATATAATATATAATTATATATGACAAGGATAAAACTAGACAAATATTACTTCTTTCATATGTGTGTGTCAGTAAATTTGCAATTTCCAATAATCTTAGAATCTTCCAGATGAAAATTATGTGAGACGGAGCTGAACAATATGCTGCAGTCAGAATGAGTTTTATTGTTTCTGTGACATGTAGCACGTGACGCTGACAGCATCATTAAAACTAAGTGCCCCAAAATTACTTGTTGTAGATGTATTCTGATTGGTGCATATTATTTAGCTCATCCTCCTGTTCACAGACCACAACCCTCCACCTGTGCTCAAGTCTATTAAATAAGCCAAGGAGTGGATGTAGCCCTAAATAACTTCGGTCTTGTTTAGAAAGACTCACCAGTCATCCATCTTTATAAAAGAGTTTTTACATATAGTAATGTGTCCTTCATTTAAAAGTTTTCTCCAAAAACATCAACCATAATGTTGACACCTATTGACATTTTGTTCCTTTCAACAAAATGAAGGGAACACCAAATCAGAAACATCTTCAGTCACAGCCACCTACTCAACAATGATGCCACTGCTGTCAGCAACATCAAAGGCAGCTAGAGTCTGTTTAGGGCCAGGCAAGATAAATGCAAAGAGACAGAGCTGAGCAGCATACAGATATTAGTCATATATTAAACTAAGCCGTGGCCACTGTGAACAGGCATTATGATTTAAAAAACTGAAATTTGGTTCTTGCAAAAATCTTAAGAAAAACATTGTTAGCTGTGACTACCCACTAGCTATAGTTTCGTAAAGTTATAGAAAGTTCTTAGTATACACACACAATCTGTTCCGCAGACTTTTAAATTTACTATTACACAAACCTCTTAGAACTCCTCGGGGGGGAAAATCCCCAACTCCAGAAATGAGAATTAAGTGTTGTGCATCTTATTAACTGTTGTGCTACTTTTCATAAACAGACATGAATTAAAGCTGCATGTGAATCTGTGTATGTGTACGTGTGTATCTGTGTGTATGCGTTAGGTGTAGTAAAAACAGAGAGGGAAAGCTTTGTCTACCATCAAAAATCTCCAGCTCATCAAACTGCTTCTCGCTGTGGAACATCTCCACATAGATATTGATGGTATAACCTGGGCAACGAGAGAAACTCATTTACAATCACATTCAAAAAGCAAGAATATGCAATATAAAGTGTATACCACACACACATGCTGTACACACACACTATGCAGAAACCTTAATGCATATGCATTATGTATGTAAGTGCAGATATACATATATAATACATAGACACGCTATATTTTACATACACACACAGAATCTCACTTTACATACAGGTACATACAGACAGTCTCTCACACTGTACAAAATACAATCAATTTTTGCAAATATAAATGTACACATATGATTATTTCACCACCTCAATCATAACTCTACACACACAGAGAGCTGTCTATACACACATTGTATGCACTAGGGATGTCAACAGAACCAAAACTTTGGTACCAAGCTGATGCCAAAATTGTGACGGTTCTTGTTTTTGCTATAATGCACAAGGTACCAAAGGTGTTCTAGGTACTGGGGATGTGATTCCCCCAGAACTAACAAGAGAAGTATAATAACCCTACAAGCTTTTGTCTGACATCAAACTCAAAGAGAAGAAGAAGGCAGGCACAGTAAACAATAACAATACGTGGAATGGTAGCGACATGTGAGGGTGCAGCGACAGGTCTGCCACGACTTATGGAACAAAAAAAAAACATGCCAAGACTGTTGTGTGGAGATATTTTGTATTTGATGTGGATCATCAGAGACAAGTTATAGACAACCAAAAGCCAGTATGCTAATGGTGTCAGAGCATTTAAGATGAAAGGAGGAAAAACCTCAAACTTATGAAAGCATCCGGATCTGCGCACAGAATTCAGGGTGAGTGAATTTCCGTTTTTAACTATAACGCCGACTTTTTAAATAACTATATAAATAACCATGTATCTGTCACCATCTTAGTCAATTTAAACTACTGCTTGCACATTGACATAGAGGTGTGTGTGTTTGGTGTGTGTTAGCACACTGTGTGTACAGCAGCCTCTGTTCTGTTTTCTGCTGTGGTATAAAATTTAGTATTGAGAATCATGGAATTTAATTGGTTTTGGTATCCTCTACCAAATTTTTGGTATTGTGACATCCCTGCTATGCACCCCCTTCACACACACTGTACCTGGAACCATGCGTAACAGCCAGGAGCATGTCTGGCTGTTGGGGTAGTTGCTAGGAAACCCAGGGCTTAGTATGACTCCTGATGACGCAGACCGCTCCTCATTGGCTGGGCACTGGGCTGGAGGGGTAACATAGAAAAACTCGTCAGTGAAAATTCACAGGTTTCTTTTATACTTTTCTAACTTCTGACAATTCTCTTTCCTGATTTTTCCTGAGTTGTCTGGGTGAGCACGTAGGTTGCATGTCCTCATATAAGGGGGGCTTGCTTCTTTTTCTCCTACTTTGTAACAGAAAGGACACTGTTCATTCAACACTGAGCTATAGCAGGAAAATTTTCTGAAAAGAGGAATTCAAATCAGGATTCAGTTTTGTACTAGAAATACCAGGAGCCACTACCACCACTTCCCAAAGTGGATGTATAATGCTGCTAACTGCTGCTGAAATATGTGCTTTCGTCTTGGGGTCTCTTTAGTGCAAATCAAAAGTCATGTGCACACAACACACAACACTAAGACTGTTTGACAATGGAAGACTGTATCAGTACCAACAGGCTACAAGGATTTTATGCCTCTTCACTGTTTAAATTGCCGTAAAACATGAGGCGTTTAAAGCCTAATTGTATTTCAGTCAGTGATTTCCTACATTTCCCAAAATGACACATGACAACCCACTGAGAATCATGCTGAGCTGGCTATATACAGCTGGGTTTTATGTGTTGGTGGATAAA
>NW_019525510.1:786011-786858 GCF_002814215.2 Seriola lalandi dorsalis
TGTCTGAAAACACGTCACATGTCTATTTACACACTGACAGAGCTGTTGGTCACAACGTTGATGAAGAGATGGATGATAACAACAACATGTTCCTCCTACAATTATATCTCCTAAAGTTCAGCTGAAGAACACGAGGCTTCAACCGTCTGAGTCAAACTCATCTTCAGAGTTAAAGTCATTTTATACTGAAAGTCTTTGTGAAGCTCAGACTGTAAAGTCATATGGACACAACAACATATCCTTTTGCAGTATAGACAGTCATTTCCACATTTGTTTTTTACAGTTATATCACATTGTACTGTTGAAAAGTTTATACTAAACTGGAACAGTGGAGGAGAATCACCTGACTGTGACACTGCTGAAGCCTCTGATGGACTTCAGATGACCTTAATGAGCTTTGAGTCCAGAGACACTGATGATGCCGTCAGGTCCAGAGAAACACATGGGGATGATGGTGGACTGGACTCAGATCAGTTAAGACTGCAGCACAGAGAGTCATCTTCACTTCTTCTAATTCCTCCCTCTAGCTCTCTCACACACACACACACACACACACACAGACAGACAGACAGTCCTCTTCACTCTCACCAGGACAAAGATGGCTTCCATCTGTAGAGAAGAAGAAGAAGATAGAGATGATGAATCTCAGAGACTTCAGCAGCTGTCAGTCAGTGATGCAGCAGGGACTTCAGTCCTGTTCAGACCAGATGTGCAGCAGCTGTGTAGCGTAGCCTGCTTCCTCTCAGCTCTCATGTTAACGTGTTGGAGTGAACACTGAGCTGGAAGCTCACAGACCTGAAAATATTCAAACCAAACCTCTGGACAGATGTTAAAGGTCCTACTTGTC
>NW_019525510.1:786878-797393 GCF_002814215.2 Seriola lalandi dorsalis
GTTTTATATCAGAGTCTTTTATATCAAGACATTTCTCAAAACCAGAATATGATCAGGGTGACTTTTGAACACTGGAAATAAATCATGTACTCATCCCGGCAGTAGCCCCCGTGGCACTCAAAATTTCCCTGGAATTTTCTAGTTGTAGAATTAATATCCACATGTCCTTCCATCTCTTTCACCTTCTACCTCTCCCTCCATCTCTATTGCCTCTTCATGACAAGAGTAGCCAGTATCATGAGGTCTGGCAGGTTCCCGCAGTCACAGACAGACATACAGACACAACACACACACACACACACACACACACAGACACACACACACACACACACACACACACACACACACACACACAGTATAATACGATGTGACAGAGACCCTACAGTATGTGTCTGAGAACAGGGACTGCCTGTCCGTCAAACACGCACACACACAGCTCAAGGCAAATACTGCTGCAGCTATGAGGTGTGTGACATTGTCCCTTGGACACTTGTTGTATCATTGTAAGTGTGTGTATGCACACGCACACCTGGGTGTGTATGCTAGCTGTCTGCCTTTTCATTGTGGAGCAATAAATCCAACAGGGTTTTGTCAGTAAACGTGGGCAGTGAGAGCCCCTGCATTATTGCTCTGCCACTCACACAGTTATTTATTTAGTCACTCAGTCAGGAGTTGTGATTTTAACACATCAACAAACTGCAAAATGTAAATCACAGTGATATATTTATTAAGTCTCTATGACACTATACTTTCAGAGCCTCAGCATTAGAAAATTTAAGATAATCACATACAGCTTTAAAAATTTCAGTTAATGCCTCTCTTATGTAAGTTATTACCATTTAATGCTTTAAAAATGGGGATCGGGATTGCATTAGATTGTCCAGCCATACATTTCTGTCATTTTCACTTGACACACAAGCCATGGTAGTGGTTGCTAGGAGCAGCAAAAGAATGATAATAAAAAATTGTGAGTCGACAATTTACAATTTTTGAGACCGTTTTCCTAGCTCAAGCACAAGAACATCCCCATAATTCTGCCTACAATATTCATAATGGCTTGATTGTTTTTCCAACCAGGAAAACAGCCATGAAAGAAATTAATACTGGATCTATTCAAATCATTGAAAAATATTTAGTTTTAACTGTGAAAAGAATCAGAATCATTTACTATGAATGAAGGAAAACTTCTGTAAATGCATGTACTGTCTTATGCCATATTTATTTAGTTTTATTGTATAGTTTTGCATGGGATTTGCATGGCCAAAATCTTAGTTACATTCTCAACTTTTCCCACCCAAGCAAGATTCCTTGCCAGAGGCTCACCTGGTCGAGCACATACCATTTAGACTTTGGTTTGAGTCCAACCTGTGGCCCTTTGCTGCATGTTATCCCCTCTCTCTCTCTCCGCAACCTTCCTGTCTCTCTCTCACTATCACTATAATAAAGGCAGAAAAGCCAGAAAAAATAACTTGGAAAAAAGAAAGTTTAGCATTGTTTTATCTTGTTATTATCATCAACAAGTCACCTGAAGAAACGAAAACTAACAATAAATTGTACTTACTAACATGTTCCATCCGTGAAGCCACAGCCTCATAAAACTAAAGCCTTCCTGCCATATCAGTCTACTACCAACCAAGAACTATTAAGAACACATTAAAAATTCATACTGCTGCATTTGGATGACATATTCCTGCTTTATGATGAAAATGCAAGTCTAGTTTCATTTCTACATCGCCTACAGCAGAGTCTTTGATGACATGTAGGGCATATTTTAAACTCTTGCACCTCTGAGGCAATAATAGTTGGTAAAGCGGGTCATTGGGGTTGATGGTTTAACTTGCGACTCCTGCTTAACAGCGTGCAGAAGTGTCCTTGAGCATCACACAGAATCCCAGATAAGCAGGTCAGTGCCTCACCTGGCTGCTCCATCACAATCCGTGTATGATAGTGTCCATTAATGTGACGCTGTGTGAAGCTCTTTGGTTTGTAGTGATGAAAACCTCTGTTCAGACAGGATTTTGGTTGTTGGTGCTTCATGTATGTCTGTTATTTCTCATTTTACTGATTTGTGAAGCAGTTGTTATCAAAAGATGCAACATACAAATTTACTTAGTTACTTAATGCCAGCAAAATCAGTATAATATATTTTAAACAAAAATAGACTTAAGCAGCAGATATCCTCTGCACGACGTGTCCTCGTGCTGTCAGTAGACATGACAACAGTGTGCAGAGCAGCATCATTCTCTTCATCTCTGTTGCATGTTGCATGGGAATGACAGGGAAACTTACTTCTGCAGATGGGTCTGTGGTCACTCCAGGCAGCCAGTGTGTCAGTGACTCGTTGACAGGTGATACTTTTTGATCCTTGTAGTACATAGCTGTCATCACAACTGAACTGGACGCTGGAGCCAACTCTGGTTAAGGAGACACAACAGTAACAACACTTGTCAAAAACAGTAATAACAGTAACTTTGATTCTGCCTCTGACTGCTTCACAAAGACACATTCAGCTGACATTGTGATATTTGTAGAAAACTCTTACATTATTGCTAGTATCAGAAGAGAAGAGGACACTTACAGTGGATGATTGTAGAAATAATTTGAATGATGATCACAATATTAATGATGCAGTATCTTTTAGATCTCTGTGGAAGATAACTGTCATCACAAATCATCCAATTAGGATCTATAATTCTTCTCTTCCTGTGAGACACTTTTGTCATTGTATCTTTTTCCACTCATGCCTTTTCTCTGTTGTCTGCTATTCCTTGCTCTCTTCTGTTCTCTTTTCTCCTCTCGTCATGCCTTCTCTCCGTTTTCTTTCATCACTTATTCTGATCATCCTTGTCTCTCCAACACCCTGCTGGCTAACATGTGAGAGGGATGTTCAGCTATCTAAGTGGAAGTCTGCATGGTGTCTTGTCTCTAAAGCTTAATGTCTCCTCCCTGCTGAGACACACCACAGTCTACCACCTGGACAAACGTTCACTGTGTAGGGTTCTGAGTTTTCAGTGGCTCCACCCTGTTGTTAAACACTGTAGACTTTTACACCCTGGCCAAATCTCTCTGTTAGTGCCTTTGTCACAGAGAGTTGGGTCATTCGGTTTACGGTTTGTGCTACTTTGTTGATGCTGATGACTCTGAAAATGCCTTACATCCAGCCACACACTGTGAAATTTACAATTACAGGAAAGTAAACTTTGTTGTTATTGCTATTTCCTTGAAAAGAGCCAAAACCGGTCCATGACAAATGTGAATGTGGTTGTCTATGGATCAAAACTGCCATGACAAACGAAGTTACAGCCATCTTGCACATCTGCAGTGAAAACTCTTTAGTTTTCTCTGCAGCTATGTTTCCTCTCCATTTCTCCTGTTTTATCTCATCACACCACAGTTCTGTTCCAGCTCCAGCATCTCAGTGCTTAATGATGATTAGATACAAACCTGTAACACACACCAAGCACATCCATGCCAATGTGCACACAAACACATGCACAAATGGAGGTAATGACCTTTCACTAACTCAGACAACTCCACTAATGGTCCTGCAGAGTTTGTGCAGTCATAGTTTCTAATGGTAAAGAACAGCACCAGGAGCCAGAGCTATTAAATGATAAAATATTGCCAACATTTTTTTAGCCTGAAAATAGTCGCAGAAAGAAGTAAAAATGAATTGCCTGTCTTGATTCTCTCATAATCATAAGCAAAATGTAAGAACAATTTAGCTGCCACTGATGCTAAGTGAATGAGTCATAGGGAGAGGTGATTATTTTATAATTGCTCACTCCTGATTAAATAAAATTATGTCTCCCTTTCTACCGATTAGATGACAGACACCATGGAGTGAAACATTTGAAAATCCCTGCGTCCATCAAGTCCTTGTTTATCACCCAAGATCCTAATTCTGACATATTCTTCGACATTCTCTGCGTATCCCTCCTACATGAGTAAGGACCCTTGTAGAGCCAATGTAAACTGGTAAATACTGATGGTTAAGAGTTTGTCTCTGGGCAGAAGAGCTACTAATGAAATTAAGTAACAGCGTCAGTTTAGAACCACAGATGTCCACCAACTATATACAAAGAAAGTAATAGCTGCTTCAATTTCGACCACTGTGCCGCCTGTGGGGAGGGACAGTTTCCCCCTTTGGAGAAATTTAAAGACTGCAAATGTGAATTTGTTGTTGTTGTTGTTTTTCAAGTATGTTACAGGCCAGTTAAATAAGATGCTTCAAAGTTAAAAAGCCAGTGCTGTAACAACAGGTCTCCAACTGACAGAAATTATTTATGACGATACATAAACCACAAAATACTTCAGTCTCCATGAAAACGATGGAGAGCTTTGGTAAGGATGTTCCATGCTCATTGGACTAATTCTGGGACCAGAACAGGGGCAGACTTGCACTCACTCTCAGCCTGTGGGATAGAGGATGCCCATGAGTGAAGATGAGAGAGAGGCAACTAAAAGACATGGTTGTTTCTGAAGAAATAATTTATAATCTGAACTGGGCCCTAAAGTCATCATGTCTGTAACCTCAAGATAATCTGAACAAACAGGAACAGTCCTATTTCAAACATAAGGAGTCATGAGACCTGAAATAAGCTCATCTTTAGTCCCTGACCACACCTATTGTCACTCTTGCCTGTTGCACAGACAAGCATTGTGTATAGCCAAAGCAGGGTGGGAGGTGGATCACCTCACCTAGAGTAAACAGAGTGTGTGTTTTCACAGTACAACTCCCTTTCATTCTGCAGCAAGGCTCAATATTTTAAATTGTAATTGCCAGTAATCAGTCCAAAAAAAATACCAGCCCATCAGGAGTCCTTTCAATCCCTCTGATTACCACATGTATAGTGCTGCAATAACCAAGCTGCTCTAAATTAAGAATTTAAACAACACAACATAAGCTAAGCACAAAATGCACATAAAATGAGCAAGCGTCCCTCAACTCACAAGTCATCCAAATGATTTGAGGATGTGTGCCATGTTTGCAAATGTAATCTATTGCAGGAAACAACTGCAGTCTGATTTCTACACACCTGACAAACGAAGAAGATCCTTGCACTGATCAAAAGATCAACAATGTCTAAGGCACACCTAGATGTTTTTAATATAGCGTATAAAATAAAATACAAAGTGAACTTACTGGAAGGCAGAACCCATCCTCTTGCCATTTTCTGGAACTCCAGGATCTGGACAAACATCACCTGCAAGACCACTTTGACTCACTGAAAAAAAGGAAAAAAGAATTTTATATATATATATATATATATATATATATATATATAGTTAAGCAATGTCTGTATTTTTTGAAGTCATGATGAATTTTTGAGCACATCTTATAATTGTTGGAGGCATCATCATATAACGCTTACAGGTAAATCATTAAACATGTTCTTAAATGACTTTTGAAAGTGACAGTAGGCAACACATCTGAGTATTTCTCATTCTCATTATTACAATATCTGATGGCAGTCCACTGATTAAGTACAACAAGGATAACTCCAACTATGACAAATATCCCAACACAAAATGAGGCATACATTTTTGTGTTTATTTATTTTGTTGTTTATTTTACTGACAGCTATGATAATAATGATAATATTACTAAAAAGGATTTAAGTTAAGTTTTTCATCATAAAGCAGCAATGGGCACCATCACCAATGTTATCATTATCAGCCTTTTGCAATTTATCTGTCTATGAAGTTAATCCAACACAAAAAGTCTCACCCATTTCTATTTAACTGGTAACTACAAAAGGAGGAAGAAAATAAGTGTCTGTTTTTCTTCCATTGAAGGAAAAACTGGAGTAAGAGTGATCTGAAGTAGTAAAAGCACATTATAGATGACTTCATTGTATTCAAGTGTTCCACTTATATATACAGGCAAGTCTAATGTATCTCATTTTTGTAACAAATTAAAGGTCTGAAATAATCTGAAATAAAAATGAATAAAAGTCTGATAGATGCTCACGTAACCATTCCTCACATTCAGACTTTACACAGTAGTGGAAAAAAGTCTAAGAGAGACAACAGTTGTACAGGGGAAAAAAAACTTAAAAATTAAAATTGGAGCTTAAATATTTACAATATCAATAAAAGCGGTTTGCACATAATACATCAAGCAGCATTGAAGACTTAAAAACTGTAACTAAGTATTGTTGTTAACAGTTAGATAACTGTAAACCTGGCATGTAATGGTCAGTCAAATCACATCTGTAGTGTTTGCTACTGTCATGTAGACTAGCTTCTTGTTAGCTAATGTTGACGATTTTAGACAGTAAATTGTTACGTGATGGAAACTTTTTGTGGGTGCATGTTTCTTAAGCCTATATTCAATTCAGTTCAATAGTACATTAAGTTAAGTGCTGAATATTTTGACTTTCTTCTTTCCTATTTTCTATACAAAATGCAGGACAAGCTTATAACTATTGAACTTAATGTACAAATAACCTACACTGTATTAGGTACTAAATAATTATTGACTTTGACTTTTCAAAACGTTGTGTAATACTTGTAAGCAAATCCAAACATGAAGTGTGAAAAATTACATAAATATTTAATAAAACCTTCAGGGAGAAATTGTGAAAAAATTGGTTTTGTATAAAATTAAACTGGTGGAACAACTGTTGTGGTGGAAATAAAAACCAACACATGCAGAGATTTAATGAAGAGAACTGGCTTCAGTTTTCACATTTCAGCCTCATTCCCTCCTGTATTTCTCATCTATCTGCATGATCTGTTCCATCGCTAAAAAAAGCACAAAAGCAAAACACTTTGCGATTTCTGGCCGGCTCATATTCTGGATCTTGTATTGGTTTTAGACTTTGCTCTGGCTGGAAGCATCTGCTGCATGCCTAAAACATAATGTAAATGTAAATGAGACCAGACAAGATGACAGGAACCAGTTTAGACTCGGTCTGTCTTAATGGAACTGAGTGGATGAATAATGATGGTTAGCAAAACACAAAAAAATAAAGGGAATGGAATGAGAGAATAAAATGCAGAAAATAATAGGAATGCTGAAAAAGGACCTCAACAGCATGAAGAAAAAAAAAGATAATAAAAGAAAGAATCCTGGAGGGTTATAAAATCAGACCTGGACAATGAGCAATATTTGACCGCTTAACGCCTCTCTTTTTTTTTCAGCCCATCTTTTTTCTTATCTTTCACATTTGTTTCTCTCTCTTGTCATGACTTCTCAATCTGCCTCTGCTCCCACTCCCTCCATCTCTCTACTTCTGTATTCCCAGTTTGCTCACCCTCCTTTTTCTCTCTCACACGCATTAGCTGCAATTTACAAAGGGATGCCGAAGTTTTGTGCATCCTAGCATAAAAGATGGATGAATGATTTGCTGCATTTGTGTGATTGTGTTATGTGTGTGCTGAGGGGTTGTGAGTGTAAAGACACTGTGTATGCGTGTTTGTGTGAGATATGATGCAAACAGAACCAGCTGTCTTTTTGCTTTGCTGTGTTTTTTGATGTTCTGTCCAAAAATCACCACACAAACCCACTGTAAAACACACTCTCTCTGTCTTGCTCTCTCATCCCTTTCTCTCTCACTCATGTTCAAATGGTTTTCATTGGCATCAAGTATAAAGGTTCATATTGCTGAAACAAATCCAGCTCATGCAAACAACATGAGATTTTTACAGGAAGAAAAGCTGCCAAATATCATTGCTGGGCTGATGTCAAAAATCCTCAAGCTGACTTAATCCCATATTTGCACTTAAAAGACCATTCAACATTTAAACACAAGCTTATGATGCATAACGTTATTTCCATATCATCAAAGTGTCTCCAGGAAACCTTTCATCTCGAAAAGTCAACTTTTTGGGAATCGGTAGAAAGTGATTAATTTCCTTGTTGGTGCCCATTCTTGTTTGGTATTTCTGACGTCTGTAGTAGACTCCACTTCGCATCAGCCACCAACTCCTGCAAATAGAGTTTCAACTCACATATGACTATTCTTCCTGACATTTGTCTTTAACTATTCACTATACCCTCACCCCTAAGAGTAAGTTGTGGGGCCGACTGAACAGTAAGTAAAGAGTATTTCACAGTGCAATAAGCATAAAGAGATTGTGTGGTCACAGTGATGGTGTGTAACTAAGTACATTTAATCTAGTACTGTAATTACAAACAATTTAAGGTGTTTGTTTTTTTATCCCTTTTTATGCAAGAAAAATGAATTTCTGAATTTATTCCCTAGTCTGACCGAATATATCCTGCCGTCACAAGCGCCACTGGTAGGAATTTCTTCAATGTGCTCACCATTACATCCAATCTCTGCACTGGTGTCATGTTTGCAATCTCCCAATCAATCCCACTGAGAACTCTACAAGGACTGTCAGTAACATAAGGGTAGACTGCTCCTTCTCTGTCCCCTAGTAATCCTTAAATTGGCACTATCCGTAAGCATGTGCCTAATTTACCATCTCTGGCGTCGCTCCCACTGCCCCCTCTAGCCCATCTCCCCTCTTCTCTGTTTCTTCCATTCTCCAGGGCACGAGCTAGAACCTCCTGTTGCCGATTGGCTGGAACAGCGCTGTGTGGCTTGATGCGCGACACTTGGTTTATTTCCCATTTACAGAGCCAAGGCTGTGGAGGAACACCAGATTTTCTTTTTTTTCTTTGAACAGACAGCTAGTGGACCATCAGGCGATGTTAACTGATTTAGATTTTTTTAAAAGTGTGTTTTCGACACTTCCACACCTGAAAAAGTGTATACATTTTTTAACAAGGACACAGTTTTATCCTGTACATATTGCAACTTTTGCCCATGTTACCGTTTGCTCCATTATCAATTGTTTCAAGAATTATGCTTAAATTCCTATTTGCCTGCTTTCATAATAAGCTATCAATGCATAGTCATACAGTTTGTCTTTTCAAAATGCTGTCAAATAGCTACTTATGAGCAAATCCAAACATGTAGTGTGCAAAATGACATGAAAGTCTAATAAATCCTTCAGGGAGAAATTGTAAAAAAGGTTGCATGAAATTAAAATGACAGAACTGTTGTGCTGGAAATGAAAACCAACACATGCACAGGTTTCATGAAGAGAAGTGTCTTAGGTTAGGTACACCTGTAACATCTAATGCAATCCACTAAAACACCTGTGTCTTACATCTCCTTTATGGAGATAATAATGTTCAGTTGTTATTGACACTGTCAGAGTGGTGTTAATTTAAGTATGTGTTTTTTATTAAGGTGCCTTTTGCTTATAGCAGAGTATTTTGCATGGTATTGTTACTATTACTTAAGTAGTGGTCAATGCCATAACCGTTAGCCCTCAATAAGACAAGAATGTATCATGTATCAGTTTATAAAGTTTGGGGTCTCCCTTTAAATTGTTAAATTGTAATTTCAATGATTTGTCCTTTTTTGTTGGATTATTTGTTGATTTGTCCATCTTAGTGTTTCTGCTTCTTTGTTATTGTTACACTAATACAATATCAATTATGAAATTTGCCTATATGAAATGTGAAGGCAAGTGATGATTTTTCCATGAGGGTTAGAAAGCAAAAAGAAGAAAGAACACACTAACCAGCCAGTAGTTGAATGAGTACTGTACCAAACATCAAAACCAGTTTCTGTAGTTTAAGCCGTTTTAAGAATTATGTATGATAAAAGAAAGAGCCAACTGTTTAGCCAGAAGTACAGCAGTATACAACATGCCAACAAGTGTAATAAGATTATGTGGCTGCTGCCATCACCATTAGCCCTCAACGCAGCCAGATTAGAGGTGACACCTGTTTGCTTTTAGACAAGGGTGTATCATGAACGATTAGTTCTGTCCATTATAAATACTGAAGAGAGTGCAGCACAAAAATAATTTATACACTTGAAAACTATTCATCAGGTTTAAATCAATTCAATTCCTTTGAGGCATAACTTTATGTTTCAATGTTAAATTTTAAGGTGGGATTTCAAAAGATGGATAGGTTTTATTATTACTTTGTTATGCTTCTTATAAGCACAAAATCCATCACATACTAAATTTTCAATTGTGGAAAATAATGCTAACCTCTTCTTATTTACAAACTTGAAGTCCGACAAAAACTGACAGTGTGTTTGAAAGCATGAGGAATTGCTATTGTAATCATTGTTTTTGGTGTGCTGCACAGAGCTGTTGCATTGATGCTTGGCAGGTAAGACAGTGCTAGCATCACTTTTACATTACACTGCAGGAAGTCATTTAATTTGGTGATAAAAAATATGTTTAACAGAGTCTGAAAATCAAGGTACATCTTATGAAATAATGTCTTTAACCGACTAAGACCCGAACTCTTGCATGGCGTGCATTTTTAATTTCTCTTTGCTATTTAGGCTGATTGGGACCTGAGAAAAATGATGTCCACATATGAGGACATTAGTTTTAAATTTCAATTACTGAGTGGCAGTATAATATCCTCATATGTGGTCACCAGGCCCTTGTTGGGAAAAGTTAGTATTGTGGTCTAGAGAACCCAAAATGTGAGGTCCACATATGTGGACGCCAGGTCCTAGGAGG
>NW_019525510.1:797443-798041 GCF_002814215.2 Seriola lalandi dorsalis
GCTGTGGGTGGGACAATGCTGGCGACAGAGTAGTGACAGCAGACAGAGAGGCGCGGCTGCATCAGAGCCAAAACAACCCAGTTTTAAATTGATCTCTTATCGGCTGTCGAATTTTAAAAAAGGCCGATGCCGATATGCGTCAAAATGCCCAAAATCGGCACCGATAATCGGCCCGGCCGATAATCGGTCGATCCCTACAAAACGTACTGGTGTATTCCTCTCAACCGTAAAGGACCATAGTCAGCGCGGTACATGTTGCAGGCATTCTGGAGGGAGTACACATTGAGGCAGAGCGGCTCCAACCCAGGACGGTCTACCATACATGGTAAATCTTCCGCGATCTCCCATAGCCGTCTGGTAACCTACAGTGAATTGCAAATGGTAAATGATATGGTTTATTATTAATGTATTCAAAACAAATTACTGATCAGTTTGTCTAGTGAGAATGCTACCTGTGGTATCTCCTAGCAGCAGATATTCTCAGCTTCTGTGGGCATGGTTGCACAGTTTCCACAGGAGCACCTATCCAAAATATAGAGAAAAATGGTAACATTCACCAAAATATAAAGCTTGTGAAATTCAAACACTGACAGACAGT
>NW_019525510.1:798091-816532 GCF_002814215.2 Seriola lalandi dorsalis
GTAAGATATTTTGAGGTGCTCTTCGGATGCCTGCTGGATGAGGAGAGAAACATGTACAGTGCAGTTTGTTGATATGCTCTCTTCCACTCTTCTCTGCCATCTATCGCAGCATCATTTTGTTGAACTTACAAGACTATCCACATCAAAACCAATGGTCTCTGACTCTGAGTCAGAGCCATGTGTGATAAAACACAATATTTCATATTATCCTGATGGTTACAGACTGCATGACTGTGAGGTTTTCCCAAACCTATTTAGCAGTGCTGCTGTACCATCTTGTAATTTTAAGTTTCAAATGGTCACATCACTTTCATTTGAGTAGACCGTGGCCCAGCACAACCTTTCCTGGCAATCCTGAAGAAAACACTGATTATAAATCACAGTCTCACAATGATGATTCATTACAGTTTTAGGTCATTGTCGAGGGAGTAAAACCCCTTAATCACAATCTTTCAGCCTCTCTGTAATTATGACGCATCCTCAGCAGTAAGCTAATGTTTCTGCTGAGAGAGGGCAGCTATAAGATGGGTTGCTTTTATTTGAACTATTTTACATTGTTCTAGTTACCACTCTTAGTTTATATCTTTGTGTTTGAATATCTATCTACCTATCTATCTATCTAATCACATAGGATTTAATCAATAGTCAATGTGAGAATTATTCATAAACAGACTGTTCTCAAAATGAATTTAACTTATTCTCAAGTGTGTCTGTCTATTAGACTGTGCTTTAATATAGGCTAGAGGCTGTTATACATAGTCCTTTAGATTATGATTCATAAGCACTTCATTCTCTAGACAGGTAAAACTCATTATCATCAGTCTCTAGTTCTTTGTAATGATTATATATTGCGTAAAGAGTGCACATTATCTGCCATACAGCTATAATATTACCCCCGAGAGTCATACAGTGTAAAGAAATGTTCAAAGACTGGTTCGGGACCAAAACTGGACCTTGGCTTCACTTTTTTTTTAAAAATGTTTTAATGATCCTGGTTCTAAGCCTGATGGCTGAACTGTATTATATTGGGGTAACCTCACTGAGCCCTCAGTCCAGTGTGTGAACTCACATTTTCTCAGTTTGGTCCCCATGATAAAAATGTGAGTATGTTTTAATGAGCATGAGTCCCATGGTGAGAAACTAAATTTCTCATTTAGGTCCAGAGCTCTAAAAGATTAAGGGATCCCTGGACTACACAGTTAACAGTCATTATCATCATTCTTTAGCTCCACATAATGATTACAGACAGCAAAGCTAGTTCTGTACAGTGCAGCACAAATTTTACAAGTGACATAGGTACTTTTGAGTCTTTAAGCACATGCACAACAAATCACTGGTGATCTCTGTATTTAAACATCATGATAAAATACACACAGGGCAATGTGCAGTGAGATCTGACCCCCCTCAGCCAGAGGAGTATTACTAGTTGTAAGGTTAATTGCAGCCCGCTTTATTCTTTGCAGAGTTAGACATTGTTTTTTAAGTTAATACATATTTAGGGGGACATGCACAACATCAAATTGCTAAGGCTCTATGTAATTTATTTTAATACATTTATGTCAGTCTCTGAAAAATCTCCATAGACCGCCAAGAGAGTTACTTCACAACAAGATGTTTCTGTTAGCAGACCCCTCTCGTAACAAGCAAATGCAATAGCTTTGGACTCAGCAGGTTGACTTCAGGCAATTCTGTCATGTGGAAACCACTTTGTATATGAGTGTGTTTGTGCTTATGTGCACATCAGAGTGTGAGCACAGCATGTGTAAGCAAGAGTAAAGGAGAGTGTGTGAGATCTGAACTCTTCACCAAGCACATCATTGATAAATATAATAAAGTGATTTTCCCCAAGAACTCCTCACATACACATGCACACACTCACATACATACAGAGCATACCAGTTTTAATTTTAATTGCAGCAACAGATGAAGAGGTTCGCAACCACATAAGATATCTTTTTCACATATACACACGCATACACAAAAAAACACCATACTAATGTTAATTGCACCGGCACATGCTTGGCTGAGCGTGTAAATCAGCAGAATTATTGATGAGGGTTTTATTATGAAGCTAAATGCTGAGGAATGGATGAGGTATGAGCTTGGGCTTCCGTGATAATTAAAAGCCTCTGTCAAATGATCTGAATGCTGTTTTAGAGGCATCTCAAAGCTGCCAAGAAATATGTCAGCCACCCCCACCCTCCAGACTGAAGAGATATTTATTGTATTTATCATTAAATTCATTGTTTTATTGCCCTGTGGTCAATGTACTGTTTAAGTTTATTTGGTTTCCCATTAGCTGACACTGAGGTGAAAACCATGTTTCCTCAGGTCCAGATAAAAACACATGATTCTACCTCCATTTGGATCAACTAATTGAACACTGTTTACACAGATCTTCAGCTTTTAACAATATGGCTTGTGGAGCCTCTTTGCCATCTTCTTTTGTTTTCCTTTAAATGTTATTTCTTAAAGAACAACAGCTGTATTCTAATCCCTGTAGCTATTGAAGATGGTTCATCAGGTTTTAAGTTATCACAGAGATGGAACTGAGTAAATACTGAAATGCTTAAACACAGCCTCTGGAGAAAGTCCTTTTAATGGCCTAAAATTCCAAAATAAACCATAAAAGCTGACATCTATAGTGCACATCAGCTGCCACCATTAAAACAAACTAATGATGTAATAGTTATGAATCACTTTGAGACATTCACTGACAAAGCTTTGTTTGTTTGTTTGTTTGATTTTTATTTACTGTGCAGTTTTTAGATAACTATTAAACTTTTCTTCAACTAAAACACAGTTCGGTTTCATTCCAAGTCCAATATCGGTACGTTACTGCACATTGGCACACTCGACAACAATGGTAGAGGTTATTCAAAATAACCACTGTAAAAATCTGAGGACCTGCATTTTTAACATCTACACAGCCTCGGCTCTGAAATAAACAAAGTGGCTCGCACCAAGCAACACAGCACTATTCCAGCCAATCAACAACAGGGAGCGTTTGTGCTCATTCACTGGACAATGGAAAGAAACAGAGAGGAGGGGAGATGGGCAAGAGGTGGCAGCGTGAGCAACTTGAGAGACGATAAATCTGGCACGCGCTAACAGTGCAATTTAAGTACTACCAGGGGACGGAGAAGGAGCAGTCTACCCATCCATCGCTGCCAGATCGTGTGGAGTTTTGGATCAGATTGATTGGGAGATTGCGGTCAGAAGAACAAAAATTTAAAATTAAGTGCTCAGACACTTGCCAAGATATGCTGTTGGTGTGATATTAGATTATATGAATTTGAGATGCGTAGCTTCTGAAGGACCACTGAAGGGAGGGGCGTATTTTTAATTAAAAAAAATCAACCATCTTTCTCAAGCACTGTTTACTCTACCTTGGCTTAGTTCAATATTCTGCATTGTAATTATGTTGTTATTAACTATGTTTTATCATATATAATTGTCAGAGTCACACCTGTAGCAGGAACATGTCCTCCAAATTAAATGACAAAATGCATTGCTTGAAACTGCTCCTCAGATAGATACAGAAGTGCTTTCCGATCTGACACCTGTATCAGCAGGAAGATGTTTTTTTTTTTGTTTGTGCCTTTCGAAATGGCTACAAATATAAGAAATAAAACACTTTTTTGATATGGATAATGAAAGATCATGGTTTGGGTTAAAATAACTACTTGGGGGCGTCATGTAGCGTAGTGGTTTAAGCAGGCGCCCCATGTGTAGAGGCTACAGTCCTCGCTGCAGTCGGCCCCGGTTAGAATCCCGCATTGGACGGCCTTTCACTGCATGTCATTCCCCCTCTCTCTGCCTCCCCGTTTCCTGTCACTCTCCACTGTGCTGTCCATTAAAGGCATAAAAGCCCAAAAAAATATATTTAAAAAAAAAAATAAATAACTACTTGGCATGAGGTCCTGAAAGCTGAATGGTTAAGCCAGTGTACAAGTGTAGTTAAGTGCACAATGCCAACACCAACGTCATTTTTGGCCATTTTCTGAAATGACTGATGCTGTTGTTTTTCTTGGGAGAACAGTCTCCCTTGTTGACCATGTCGGCCCTGTTCGATACTTCGGAAAATAATATATTCATCTTCTTGTTACTTGGTTGGTTGATGATATCTTCACTACATACATACCAACAACTATAGGACAGCAGGACACTTGGAGATACGAGCTGCTGATAAAATCCTTTTAAACATTTACAGCACTCAAATTACAGATGCATCTCATGATTAGCTTTTACAGTGCAGTCATTCTTTGTATTCAAAGCTCTTCTCAGTTTAATTTGAAAAGTACAATAAGTGGCTTTCATCATGTTATAAATGGCACAGAGCAAGGCATGTCAGCAGCCGTTTAAATCCCATTGAAATGACATGTAAGATATGCATGCACTGTGCAGTGTGTGGTCTGCGCGACATTAGACAAGAGCTGATCATATGAAAAGGGTAAAGGAGAGAAGAAAGGAGAGAAAAGACCATAGAGAGACAGAAATTAAACTTTAAACTTATATTCTACCTGCCAGAGGACTGCAGTTGAAAATTAGCCTGTTTGCTAACACTTGCACATTTACAGAAAGGTTAATTAATGTGCACTGTCCTTTTCAAATAAATAAATAAATGAGAAATATATTGACCATCATTAACAATGGATTGTAAACTTTTTGTACTGACTTGCAGTATGTCTCAGAAATGAGCTGTCACTGACATCACCTGACGGACAATACACTGTCTCTATCTGGAATCTTGGCCACACCACCAAAGGGAATGAATAAGATGCATTTGGCACGATTCCAGCTTTGGCCAAGAAGAGTCACAGCACCAACCCCCCAGACCCCACTTAGCTTTTGGAAATTTAGGAAGTTAAAATGTAATAAAAGGCTGAAATGTATAATACAAAAGACTTATCCACTGGGAAGCAACAGCGACAGCCAGGAGAAAGTGAGTCACTATGCTGCAGTGAGTTTATTATGGACTGTAGTCAGATTGTCTTCCTCACACGAGCAAAGGGAGGTATGACAACGGGTGGCTTGAACATTTCTTTAAAGTTAAAATGATAGAAAACATTTTAACAGTAACAAAATCGAGACTCATGAACTCATGAATATAACTTTTGGTATTCAAACATGGTTGTGCACAGTGTTGTGCCAGTTCACACTTAAAAAGAACTAGTTCAAAGTTCAGTTCATACAGATGAAATGAACTAGTTCATATTTATAGTTCATTTTTTAAAATTTTGAACTAAATTCAGTTTCAAAAATGAACGTTCATTTGTTCCATTTCTTTTTTTTTATATATATATAAAGTCCGATATTCTTTTCAACCTCCTTCTACCCATCCATCACCAGCCCCAAATCATCGCCACTCCCAAACAAAATGAATTATTGTATATCACAGAAAAATCACAGACATTAGTTACATTTGAAATCCGTAAATAAATATAATACATCTGAGTCTTCACTTGTTTTTTCATAAAACTGCTTCAAATGCTCAAAATAACTGGCTTCAGCAGTAGTAGATGTATCTGTACCGCCTGTACCGCTAGCACCAGCCAAGCCAGGCTGTGTCTATGGAGACGTTATGCGGCGGGCCATAAAACTGTTGTAAAACGTGAGCAGCGTTTACTCCAGTGGGAGTGAGCAAGCATTCACAAGATGGTTGTGAATGCTTGCTCACCTTTCATTGTTCTGCTCTTAACTGCAAAAAACACAATATATTTAAAGGACTATTCGGGTTGGAGTGCAATGAACTGAATTACAGGACTAGTTTGAACAGGTTAAAACCTGACTGTTTTTTTATTTCAAACATATATTTGCTTCTATATATAAACATATTTTGCATCTAGAAACATGAATAACTTCTATTTATAGAACTGCTTTCATGTGAACCTCCGACCTTTTGAAGGGAAAAAGAAAAAAAAAAAAAACAGAAGAGGAGAGTGTGGTACTCATTCTTGTCTCTTAGAAGGGCAACCCCAGTGAAAAATAGATGAAATCACTGCTCCTGCCACATCAAAGATGGATGCAGCCTGTGCGTCCTTGTGTACATACACTTTGCGTGTGTGTTTGTGTGTGTGTGTGTGTGTGTGTGTGTGTGTGTGTGTGTGTGTGTGCATGCACATCACATGTGTATATGTGTGTGACCAGATGTTTTTCAACTTGGGTTAAAAAGGACTATCTAACTGTCTAAATGACACACAGTCCCACTTTCTGCAGAAACAAACAAACAGCAGACAGTGGTTTACTTACAGACAGCATTTTTGTGACTGGAGTCTTTACTGGGCATCATCTTCACCCCTCTGGACTTCAGCTCTATGGCTTTCTTAACTGCAAAAAAGGAAAAGAGATTCATTTAATTATAAATCATACCATAAATACTGTACATCTTTTTTTCTAAAGCGCTTATTAATATTTTCGGGTTGTTATTCAGTGCACATCAACTATGTGTGTGCTTCGCATTCCCCCTCCTATAACAAATCTATGCAACAACATCACATCCAACAGTGCTAGAAACTGAAAATTAGAACAGGGAAAAGGGAGAAGAGATTAAAAGACAGAGAAGTGAGGACAAGAGAGAAGAAAAAGGGGGAGAAGAGCAAAGGAGAGCAGCTGCATTAAAATTTATCCCATCTATTTTATCCTAAGTAGCAGCATTGCAGAGGATAACAGAAAAATCTGTGCTACAACCAAACTACATTCCACTGAGAAACAGACTTGGCATGAAAAGCATTCTCCCTCTCTCTCTTTCTTTCTCTCTCACTCACACACACACACACACACACACACACACACACACACACACACACACACACACACACACAGGTGAGACTGGAAAATGTACGAATGGCAAGAGTGAGACAGACAACTGGGGAAAAGAGAGTCAGCATTGGATTGAATTAAAAAAAAAAAAAGACAGAGCCAGACAAGTGAGTCACAGGAAGAGAGACATGCTCACCGTGTTTTGTGTCGGAAGCGGCCAATTAAATGTGGGCCGCCACGTGGAAACTAATATGCACCTTAATATGCTAATTAAGCCATACAACCAGTCAATTAGATCATTGGTTCCCAACCTGAGGAGAGAGCTCAGGGGGGTCGCCAAGCCTCTGATGATTTGAGGTCTATTTTAACAGTTTTTAGGCCGAAATATTTATGCAACATATATTGTCACTAGAAGCAATAATAGTCTCTGCACTGCGATTAAATTGAACAAACAAATTGAATTGACCATTACGATAGGCTACTCCTCCAAATCAGCAAAATGCGAAACGTGAATGCAGTTGACTGTCACGTTCCGTAGCTAACGTTAGCTAGCCACTTTTAGTGGAGCTAGCAAGCTCGCTTACTTGATTGCAGCCAGAGACGTGAAAATGTGTGACAAGCGCAAAGGAGAGGACGACAGCTCATCTGCAAAAAAGAAAGTGACGTACCGTGAACAATACATCGCCATGGGCTTCACGGAGGGAACGGACAAACGACCCGAGTGTGTGATTTGTGGAGAGAAGTTGGCTAACGCTAGCCTAAAGCCCAGCAAACTGAAGAGACACCAGGCGACGAGGCATCCAGAAACCGTTGGGAAGGACCGTGACTTTTTTCTGCGCAAAGAACAGTTGCTCAAGGCTAACAAGCCAAAGGATATTAGAGCAGCGTTTAACAAGGCTGGCAGTGATTTACAGAAAGCTACTGAAGCCTCCTTTGAGTGTTCGCTTTTAATTGCGAAAGCAAAGAAACCGCACAATATTGGCGAGCAGCTCATCAAACCAGCCTGCATTAAAATGGTTGAGAAACTGTGCGGTGCACAGGTGGCGGAGAAACTCAAATCAGTACCGCTCTCTAACAATATAGTGAAAGACCGAATTGATAAGATGTCAAGTAACTGTGAGCAGCAGCTGTCCGAAAGGCTTAGAAAGGGGCCATTTGCCACACAACTCGATGAAACTACAACGGTGGCAGACGAGGCTGTGCTCATTGTTTATGTGCAGTATATTGAAGACGAAAATCTGAAGCAGGATATTCTTATGTCAGTCAACCTTACCACCACCACTAGAGGTGAGGATATTTTTACTGCAGTGGATTCTTATTTCTCGTCCCAAAACCTCTCCTACGAGAATCTAGTTGCATGTTGTTCAGATGGAGCTGCCTCAATGATGGGGAAAAACAAAGGATTTAACCGTCGCTTGAAAGAGACGGCCCCGCACTGTGTTATATTTCATTGTATGATCCATCGCCAGGCACTAGCCAGCAAAAAACTGTCCGACGACCTCAGTGACACACTCGCAACTGTAGTCAAAGTTGTAAATTTCATCAAAGGTCGCCCCACCAACAAGCGCCTCTTTGCACAGTTATGCGAGGATGAGGCGCACCAAACGCTCCTCCTGCACACAGAAGTGCGGTGGCTGTCACGAGGCAGAGTGCTTGTGCGCTTTGTGGAACTGCAGGACAAAATAGAAGAATTTCTCCAAACTCATAACCCCGCACTTTCAGAGAAAATGACAGAGTCATTCTGGATCAAAACTGCATACCTAGCTGACGTCTTCACTCTCTACAATGAAACAAACAAGCGTCTCCAAGGCGCAGAGGCCAACATCATGCAATGTAAAGAGGCGCTCGACGCATTCGAGTATAGAGTCGGGAAAATGGAGAAGGGAGAGCTCCAACAGTTCCCACTACTGCTGAAACAATGCAGAAACAACCCTGAGACTGTTCCAGTGTCTGTTCGTCGTGAGTTTACGAGCCACATGAACGCATTGCAAAAGGAGATCAAAACACGGTTGGCTGACACAGAGGAGTACGTATCCAAGGAGTCATGGGTGTTGGATCCCTTTGTTGCCAACATTGAGGATGTGGAATACCTTGATTGCGCAGATGAACTCACCGACATCCAGGCCGACTGTAGCGAAGAAATATTTCCAGGTATGGTAATGCAGGCCTATTTGATAGGCTATATTCTATCCACCATAAGTTGTAGTATGTTGGGTTTTAATTTACCAATTGAAATGAGTCCTGACTAGCCTATTTCAAATTGTTTGTTCTAAATCGACTTGTTTTAATAAGGGTGACTTTCAATAAACTTCATTGTAGGCTCGGCCCCATGTGGGGATTACACCAATGAGGTGTTGGTCACATTTAGCCTAAACATTTGATTTATTCCTTCATTACAGGAACACGGATTCAAGAAGTTCTGGATTGTGAAGGGATCCATCATTGCTCCGAGGCTCACACTGCATGCCACAACCAGGATTATTCTCACGTTCAGCACCACATGTCTGTCTGAGACAGCGTTTAGCGCACTTGTTGCTATTAAAACAAAGGCGCGCAACAGACTGGACGTGCACAATGACTTTAGAATGGCTGTAACTCGCATTACACCAGACATTGCAGGCCTGGTAGCGCACATGCAAGACCAAGGTTCACATTAATGAATTTGACTCGCATACCCAACTTCTCTCTCATGATTTACCTGCGATATATTATTTTTGTTCCAATTCCTATTAGGCACAAATAGGCTATCTTGCATATTGCAAGATATGATTTGTCAATATTAAAAGTAGATCAGAGAAGCATACTGTATTGTAGGCCTATGAATGTGATGCTGCCTGTAAGCTATTTGTAATTAAAAACGCAAAAGAGCAGAACATGATTTTTCTCATGTAATTTATGGTTAGGGGGGGTCGCGAATTCCATCAGAAATGAATTAGGGGGTCCCTGGGGAAAAAAGGTTGGGAACCACTGAATTAGATGACAAGAAAGGTCCAGCGACTTCAGTCAGGCGATTTTAGACTTCTGTCCACAGTAAATGCTATTCTCAATTACAGCATATGCAGATATAACCCAAGAAAAGAACCATGCATTCCCAAGTCTGTCTTGTTTTTTATGCGTGGATTAGCTTGTAAATGTGTTCAAACCAAACCTGAAAGAGCCTCAATACCCGTTCGTATTCCATCACACACACAGCACAAACGTACCTTGATACTGAGCACTGAATCCTTTTCTTCGATGGTTGCTGTCTGAGGTGAAATGTATCCGAAGCCAGTTCTTATTTGATATCACTGGTGAGGGCAGGGTTGTACCAGTCAACCTGGAAGTAAGAAAAACAAAAACAACTGATTTTCACACTTTACAACTATCTCCAAGGTGACGGCCTTCCTGAAAAAGAGTTTGCCTGCACTAACTTTTTGCTCCATAGTGTATTTACTCTATACTATAGAGAATACAGCAGAGGAAGACAAGGCAAATGGGAAAAAGAAGGTATGATGTAACAAAACCTGTTGCAAATCCACAGTATGCACCTTTGCACACCTGAACACTTCTCCAGTAAATAAACTGGTATTGTTGTGAAATGTGTGTGTATTCTTTATGGTCCAAACTGGTGGTCAATATCACACTGAAAGTTTGTCATAACTTTGTGTCAGTATGTGGAATTAGTTTGCTGATGGAAGATGATCGTTAAAGATTTCAATTCGAGGTCGAAAAAAATCTCAAACAAAAATGCAGTTATTGGAGGAAAGTGTTTCAAAATGGCTTCCATGTTATTAGGGATTGCAGCATTATAGATTGCAGCATGACCAACAATTGCTGTGAAAACTGCTGTGAAACTACACATCACAAACAATTGTAAACATAGTATATCATATCTTGCACACCACACAAGTGTGAATAACTCCAGGATCCATAAGACTTCATCTGAGGAACTATTATTTTATACTAATATATTATAGTATATATTATATATACAACCTTATTTGAAGCAGAACTTTTTAGAGTACGAATTTGATGTCACTCTACTTTGTCATCTGAAGTGCAAAGTCTGGTTGTAATTTACAGAGGTCTTAGCTGAAAGGCAATTTGTTCCACTAGCTTGGAAAATGCAGATGTGGGAATTGAATGAATGATATTATCCATTCACATCATCACCGACCAAAAGCATGTTGTGCGCAGTTGTACTGAATACAGTATAACTCCCTCGCCAACATGTGTTTAACAGAAGGAATATTCAGCAAACCTGAAAAAATATGTTAAAATACACTTAAATGCTTTTTTTTAAATATCCAACAATAAAAAGCAGCTCAGATTAACTGAGAGGGAAGAGAAAGCCAAATTGTAAAGTTGTCTAAGTTATAATATAATGGTTTAGAATTTTGAAAATGTATATATCTGATGAAGTGATTCTAGTCTCAGAATACAATACACTGACCGAAGCCTTATTTATGATAAAAAAAATGAAGTATTAAAGGAAGAGGAGAGGAGAGAAACAGTAAAGCAAGAGAGATGAACCGATATAGTGAAGTAGTAGAAAGTCAGAAAAGTTCACATTTTCAAAAACAGTTTCTAAAGCATTACCACTGAGAAAATGAGTTGGTTGCCTATGGTAAATCTTACATCATCACCTCACATATCTTGTATTTTGTTACCAACAGCAACCAAGGCAGTGGTGAAAAAAAAAAATATATATAAATAAATGTGAGGAAAATGGTACACTGAGACAAAAAAAGGAAATGATGTAAGAGACTGCCTGGAAGCCAATGTTCTACCATCCTCCCTAGAGCAAGAGGAGCCACTGTAACTGCCCTTTAATAATGCCGCAGGTATACTGAGCAGATAGAGAAGACAATGAAGGAGGAGAAAACACAGATAAGGAAAAGGGCAGAAACAAAATATGAGGTGGTAAAAAATATTAAGCACACTTGGACCTCATTGAGTGCTTATTATAGAAGACACAAAGTTCTCACTCTGTGAATACAGTTGGGAATGTTATCAAATCCAAAAAAAAAGACTGAAAGAGACAGCTCATGAAAATCTGAGAAAAAGAATGTGAAAAATGTCAGATGAGACAAAAGCACTGTCATTGTGTCTGCCCCAAGGCTCTCTACACTCTACAGTATACACAGTGAACAGACTACAGTAGAGCAATGTGTTATCTCTCAGTGAGTCAACCAGTGGTTTTTCCCAGCTAGTGTGGTTAAATACAAATGTGTGGGGGTGTGACATAATGACATGTCATATGAAATAAGAGCCTGAAAACCAGAGCTAAAACTGGGAATCATTTGTGGCGCTACATCATGCATCCATTTCACACTCAGATTTTCTACACCCAAATAAAGCAGACAGTAAATACAGTGAACTCTGTCCTGTATTAATAATGTAGGGAGTGATTTCAGACAGCTAATGTTCTGCACCTGATCTATGAACTCTGGGCAATGGTGAGTGAATTTGATGTATAATTCCTACAGGCACCAACAGAGCATCATATTATTGGGGTTTTAGTCTGGTAAGAATTTCCTTTTATCCTGGTTACATTGATGTGCATGATTTTATCTCAACTCTACTTGTTAAACCAGCCTGGTTAAAGAAAAAGCTCTTAGACAACCTGTCTAGTACAAAAAAAGATTTAAATGATGAATCAGATTAATGTTATATAAGAACTGATCCTTGGACTGTGCTGATTTGTGTTGGACTGAAGTCAGTCTAAAATTAAATCAAAGCTGGGAGGAAAAATTATTATTTTAGATTTTACCAAAACAACTGAAAGTCAATTAAAGACCAAATCAAGTAATTAATGACTTTCTTCATTGAAGTTAATGTAAAAATCAAAGTGAACTGACAACAGTTGGAGAAAAAATACATATTTATGGAAGGCCATAAATGGCTGGGCTGTATATTAATATGAAAGACAGGAACGTGGACCGTGTCAACCAGAGTGATTGTTTTGGTAATCATCAAGGACAGATGCTAGGAGAGATGGAGGACCTGGCAGAGGTGGAATTAGTATAATAGTATAAAAATAAGTATTAGCAGCTAACCCTACCCTAAAAGTACTCATTAGGCAACCATATACTCCCTCTAATAATTTAGTTTTATTGGTAATTAGCAATACAGTGCTGTGTAAGCAGCATTTTATATTTTCTTTAGCTGGTTGAGGTGGAGATAATTGTAACTACTTTAAGTACCTAAATACTATTGGGTACTTCAGTCTGTAAATGTATCATATTTTAGAAGTTGATCAGAAGTTTTGTGTGATTAGCCTTGTTTTTCAAAATAACTAGTAAGTATTGTCACCAAATAAATGCAGTGGAGTAAAAAGTGTACAAATTATGAAGTAGCATAAAATGGAAATACTCAAGTACAAGAACCTCAAAACTGTACTTACTAAGTAACTGTAGTGAGTTACTTTCCACCTGGTCCTAGCATAGCATTTTTGTACCATGTCAGTCCCCTTTGTATGGAAATGAAGTCAAACTCGGACCAATTCCTTTATATGATTTCGTGGAAACTAAATGTGTGGTGTTGACTCGTTTATTGGTGAAGTCTTGCCAATGCAGTTCTGTCCTGAAGAAAAACAATTACATGTTGAGTATTACTTTGGGAAATCACTGCTGATATTATATTGTTACAGCCTCAGGCCCTGTGCATTTACAAAACAGTGGTTACGTAATGGAAAATATGATTTATATGTAATGATAGCAATATGTTATTGTTCTAAATTTACTCAATTGATGTACAAATCAACTGGTATTGTGGATTTGCCCATATTAATGACATGAGATGGCAGTTTGTATATCATCTTGGGCTCAGTTGAGGACCCATCTGTGCACCTCATAATTTCATTCCAGTTTTTGTAAATCCAAATTTAACAACTTGATTAACAAAACATTTCTTTTTCCAGCAGTGTCTTGCAGAAATACTTCTGGGAGAGAGAGAGTGACTTAACCTAACTTATCTCTGAGCTTCTAACTACATGTTTTCATGAGCTCATTTTAAACAAATAATCAGCTTGGATGAACTGAAAATCTTGTGCCTACTTACAACATCTGACACTCCTGGCTCCCTCATTAAGACTGCACAAACAATGCCAAAAAACTGTTTCATTACATTTGTGATAGATATATTTCTGCGCTAGTCTTTGACAACTGTTAAACAAAGATTTAGAGAAGAGTAGGCATGAGTGAAATTTGTGGAAAGCTGTTGAGCTCTGTCACCACAAATACACAAATGAATGCATGAAAATGTAGATGAAGAAAACACTAGATTCAGTTTTCTTAAGGAAGGTTATAACCAAACCCATTTTGCTCTGAAGAAAGAAAAAAAAAACACATTAAGGGTATGACTGAATAATGTGCCCTTTTGAAGTTAATTGCTTAAAAGAAATGCAAGTTAAGAGACTATCAATTATTCACTGTGCACCTGTGCCATGCACCACTGACTGCACTTATATGTGCACAACTGATTAAACAAATATCTGTGAACACAGTAACAATTAACATAGCAAACCAGTTCCCTTTTTGGTGCACCTAACTGACTGAAACGTTTTGGAGGATGAGCCTGCCCTGTCATGTGACCTAGTAAGTGACAGTGGCCAGCAATGGTGGTGTCCTTCACTGGAGTCATCTGTGTCTCCCAGAGGAGATTTTTATGCAAGACTGTCCTATAAAAAAACAGACCCATAGGTTACGATGCAAACAGCTTATTATGAGCCATAGCCATGTTTTATTGTTAGATGACCTCTAATGGCTGTAGCAATTATGACTGGAGCAAAGAAGGAAGTTAGGTGATGTAGCATGTACAGCGACCTCCTCTGTGTTGGGAGGACAAGTGGACTACATGGTTGTTTTGGTTGGAGGACTTGTTGCTTTATACACAGTGCTTTTGAAGATTTCTCCTTGTTTGGCCTCTGTATTTTTGGTGAACTGGTGTCTCCTCTCTGCTCTCTAATGGTAAGAACTCAATTATTGTCTTAATTGATGTGTCTTACCATCATTTTAATTATCTTTAACAAATGTACAGTGAGCTCTCTGAAAAACAACCCATCACCACATAGCGTTTCAAGACTCAGCACTTAAGTTGAGGATGGAGTTCTCTCATGTTTGGGGGGTTCATAGACAGGCCGGGGACACATACTACTGATAGAAAACTATGGAAAAGTACATTTTGCATAATATGTCCCCTTTAAGGTAAGGGCAAGGGCTAAATAATGTAGTGACTAGGGTTAGGGGAGAATGATGAGTGTGGGTATCCTAAAGTGTACAGTATGCTGATGTAAGACTACGTTTACCAAATCAAGCAAATAAATTCCTTGTGCTTAGAAGAAAACAAAAAAAAAAGCAGAGAGTGAAACAGATAAAAAGTGCGAGACATGCTGCACCTTCTCCATTATTCATAGACACTGGCCAGCTGCCTGACATTGGAATAAGAGAGAGACAAGAGGTCAGAGAGAAGGAGGACAAAGGGATGACACGAAGAAAGGAGGAAAAAGAGGAAGGCACAAACAAGAAGAGAGGAGAGATTGATAAAGGTTTGAAAGAATACAGGCCTAACTGGTGAAAAGGAAACAGAGGTTGCAGCACAGAGGTTAGGTGGAGATGGAGAAGGAGAGGAAAGGGGAGACAGATAATGAGGGACAGGTCTGACACAAAACAGTGAAGTAGGTTTTAGGATAATGTGATGAAATGCCAGAGGAAGAGAAACTAGAGGAAGGACACAGGCAGAGAAGAGAGAGGCAAGAGAAAAACCCACAAGAAAACCTGCAGAGACAAACAGGGGCTGATGGATGAAGAACACAAGACAGAACATGAGAGCAGAAAATCCACTTAAATGAACAGGAAGGGAGAGGTTACACTAGAAGAAGGGTCGAAAGTGAGGAAAGGTGAGACAAGGTGGCAAGTCTAAATGAGGTTAGACATTACAAATACCAGATTGCAAAGGATGGAGATAAATGAGAAAGCAAGTGAAGCTGGAAGGAGAGGAGTGATGGGAGAAAGGAGAGGAGGGGATGGAGAAGGAGAAGAAAAGAGAGAGGTGAAGGTTTCACATGAAAAAAGAACTCCTGAAGATAAAAAAAGAGGAACGTGGAATAGGAAAATGTTAGGAGAACTGCAGAACTAAAAAAAAAAAAAAAAAAGAGGAGAGAGAGGAAATGCGAACAGAGGAGAGGAGATAAGAGAAAACAAGAGGAGCGGTTTGACAGACCTGAGAGGAGTAGACAATAAAAGAAGAGGGGCCAAACGACAAAACAGAGAGGAGATGGGGACAAAGAAACCAAGAGAAGGAGAGAGGTATTTCTGTGCTTACTGTAGCACTTCTCTATTATTAGACCACTGGCTTTTCGGTGATACATGAACATCACAACGACACAGACATAACTTTCTACTGTCTGGGCACTGTTGTTTTGGCCCCGGTTCTCCCTATTGGCTGCTTGTATTGCTGGCAATACATTATTTTAACTTATTGCAAGTCCCTGTGGATGTAAGCATCTGCAAAATGACAAAAAGGCACTGTAAAAATAAATGATTGGATACAAGTCAAAAAAAGTTGGAAAGGACATTATCCACAACAGATAGCTTCCAAGTGCTTAGTGCAAAACCCTGGTAAAGCGGTACTTTTAATCTCATAACACACCCACACAGTCAGAAATACATACATAAACACAAACACATACACGAACGCACGCATGCACACGAGCAAACACACACACACACACGCACACACACGCACACACACACACGCACACACACGCACACACAGCCATTAAACATAATTTAAAATGTAAATGTAATAACAGGACAAGAGAGGTGTTTCAAAGTAGAGACTAAGAGACGGGTGGTGGTTAGCAAAAGGGAGCAAGGAGAAAAAGGAGGAGTAATGAGGGGAGAGCAATAGCAAAAAATAAAAAAGAACAAGTCTGAGCCTATTTCTTTGGGAGATGTCACTGAATCCTTTATGGCAAGGATGGACAAGGTTCATCCAAAGATGCTGCAGGCGTAATGTGATGCCCTTTGAATTGACAGACAAGTCCCCAAGTTTCAGTAAAGGGGCTGGAGGGTGTGTTCAAATGATCAAGGAATCACACAGCTAAATCTTCCTGGGAAAACCTACCAAGGTCAAGGTGCACAAAAATAAATTCTGACCGACTTTTAAACCTCAGAACATCCTCAACAATTCATGGAGCAATGTGGACTCCGTCTTGATCATGGGGGAAAAAGATTAGCATTTTATCAACCTGAAGTTATTTCAGCAATGATGGAGATTTGCTAATGTTGTCTACATGTGTTTTGTAGGGTGCTCATAGTTGTACTCCCTAATGTTTTCTGTGGGAGGTGCTGTGGAAGTATGGGTCATCAGAGCCATTGAGTATGTTCAAACAAGGCAGTGTTGCACCTTTTTTCCTGTTGGTTTTAAACAATCATCAGTGACATTAGCATCGCATAGTTGCTGTTTGCAGATGATGTTGTCCTTCTGGGTTCATCAGGCCGTCAGCTCTGATTTTCGTCAGAAGTTTACAAAGTGTGATTTGTTGTTTTGTAGGGGTAAGAATCAACATCTTCATGACTGACTGAAGCATAGTTGTCTGCTTGTTGCATGAGGATGAGCAACTGCCTAATGGAAAGAAATTCAGGAGATTTACCCACAATAAGTAGACAATAAAAATGAGATCGTAGTCACTGCTGGGTGAAATGGGATTGGCTGTTCTCACGCTTGATGATTGTGAGGTTTGGCACACAGCAGTACCTTGATGTTGATCTAAAGGAGGCAGTTGAGGCAGTGCTGATAAATGGTAAGGATGCCTAGCCATCCTACTGTGGGAGTGAGATGGAGGGGAGGGGTGGGCGATTGGTTGAGGGAGAGGCAAAGGGAGAGGGAGTGGAAAATCAGGTCTCCATTAAGGAAGGAGACCTGACTTATGAGTAATAGTTTTCGTCACTTTATGTCTAGTGACCCTGTTAGTCAAATAATGGAATAATTGGCAATTATGGCCTTTGATTTAGTTAGAAGCCTGTGAAAGATAGGGGATTAGAGATTTGATGTGAAAATTCAGAGATTCCATCAACATCTTTTAATCAGCATAAAAAACGACTGCTCATTAAAAATCCTTGACTATCTGTTGATGATACATTACAGCAAATTCTTGAGTTTTCCACACTGGAAGGTGGTTAAAATCAATGTAAATAATGTAGTGAGCAATAAAGAACAAAATATGATTAATTGCTGGAGGTCGCGCTTTTTGGATATAATGGCCTTTAGCAGTATAAGAGTTCATTCACTTGAAGAAAATGACAGTACTAACACTGTTGGGTTTTAAGCATCTCAGTTTGTCTTGCGCTTTGAAAGAATGAGATAAAGGAGGGGAAGAGAATAGAAAGGGGGTAGGGACAGAGAGAGAAGAAGAGGGGATAGCCGCAGGGAGTGTAGTGAGTGCAGAGATTACAGGAAAAAAAGAGATTGAAAAATGACTGAAGAGGGGAAGGCTAGAAGGGTAGAGGTCGGGGTGTAGAAGAGAAGGCTTTAAAGGGGACATATTATGCAAAATGCACTTTTCCATGGTTTTCTATCAGTAGTATGTGTCCCTGGCGTGTCTACGAACCCCCCAAACATGCGAAAAGTCCATCCTCTCCGTCTTTTGCTTTCTCCACCTTTCAAGAAATGTGTGCTCAAACGGGCGAATTGGAG
>NW_019525510.1:816582-817981 GCF_002814215.2 Seriola lalandi dorsalis
GTTGGAACAGCCTGGATTATGTTGTGCTCTGGCAGGCCAAGTTCCCTCTGAATGTCTCGCAAGCGCTGTTTGGCCAGAATGGAGTGGTGGAAATGTGTGGCACACTTCTTAAGTATTGCAATGACATCTGTGACGGCTCTTTGACTTGCCAGACCGTCATTCACCACAAGTTGCAAGGTGTGCGCTGTGCAGCTGAGGTCTGGGAGTTCAGCGAGCCTCATTCCCTTCACAATATTTGCTCCGCTGTCTCGAAGCACTAGTGCTACACGATCTTTACTTATCTTCCAGTCCTCAAGCATATTGAGGAATGTCTCTTTCAGGTATTCCCCAGTGTGGGACCCATGCATCGCTCTTGTATTTAAGATGACCTGCTTTCTTGTCCATTCAGCGTCGATGAAATGGCATGTCAGGCTCATGAGAGACTCTGTCACACCAGACCAGCAATCAGTGGTGAAGGAGAGAGAGTAGCCAGCATTCTCTGGTTGAATCAGGGCTTTGATCTTTTCCACAATCTTGTGGTGAACTTCTTGCAGCTTCTCAGTTCGGTAATACTTTTCACTTTTCAGTGCATATCGTGGCTCTGCTGCAGCCATGAGGCGCTTAAAGCCAACATCTGACACCACCGTGAACGGTTGGTTGTCTGTGACTATCATCTCTATGATTAGTTTGTCCATTAGTTTCGACCTGTCATCTGAATTTGTCCACTTTCTTTGTTTCTGAAACATGTCCTCTATTGTTGGCTGAGATGAAGTTGCCTCATCCTGATGAGATTCAGATTCCCGTTTCTTCTGTGCTGTTTCATACAACTCAGAGTGATGAATCCTAAGATGGGACCACAGATTTGAAGTATTTTTTTTTTTTCCTGTTGTTGCTCCCATGCTGACACCTTCATTGCATGTATTGCAAACTGCCTTCCCTGGTGTTGGTTGAGTGTAATACTTCCATACTGCACTTTTAAGTCTATCCATCTGCAATAAGGGTTTGAAAAAAAGAGAAAGAGTTAAAAGTGGGGCCACATGCTGACATATGCTCAACTCATCATGTTTAATTTATAACAGCATTTGGGAAGCCTGTAGTTGATTTCTATTATGTAAATGTTATATTTTAACAACATGTGATACCAGGGACCCTGCCATTCAAAAATAGGCTGCTACATTACTAACGATTAATGTAACGTGGATAGCTGAAAAAATAGTACAATAGCAGAGGCAATAGGAGAGACTATTCATCCCTGAACACCATGCAGTTCATGTAGGCTTTATGATGCAGTTACATTATGTCTTAAGTCTTGAACAGCAATATCCTGCTTCTCTCTACAAGAAACTATCAAAGACAGCTTCAGGACACACTTCATCTAACAATATGTCATTTTCTGCTGCTTGGGATCTCTCAATCAACA
>NW_019525510.1:818031-820733 GCF_002814215.2 Seriola lalandi dorsalis
TAAGGTTTCTGTCAATATTAACATCTTTGATTTTCTCTTTACTGTACCTCCAGACTCTACCTGGCTGCCATGTACTACTATGAAAATGCTGACCGACCACAAGCCCAAACAAAAGAAGGTGAACCACTGTTCAAGGTCCAATTTCCAAAGGCCATGAAGGGAGAATGCAGAGCTAAACCAGTTAAGACTGCGCCGACATTCTATAAGTGTTATATTATTTTATTTTTCAACCAAAAAATGTTTTGTAAACATTGTATTAAGTATTGCACGTATAATGTTATGACAGTTCCATCAACAACAAAATACAGTAAAGAAAATGTCAGGAGGTAGTTAGAAACAGACTTTCAATCATTGTTTTGTAAAAAAAAAAAAGTGAAAAATGTAAACAAAATCTTTTGTGTTTTATCAAACAGGGAATGTGGTGGACCTCATATTTGTCATAAAAGTCTTTGTTGACCTAGGACCATACACAGAAGCTGCTTTGGCCATCCCCATCCCAGAGGACCTCACTGCACAGTTCGAGCGGCCTGAGAAGGAGGAGGTCATATCCAGCTCTGTGTCCCGGTTCTATCATGGGCCAGTCTAAAACCCACATACCGGCCTGTGGCGTCAGGAAACTCGGCATGGATGCGCAGGACCACGCAGGCTGGAATGACGACCCAGATTCTGCGACCAAGGAAGCCCCAGCTCACAAAGCTCCTATAGGCTAGATACCTGTACTGACTGAAACAACTGGACAGGGCATTTAGTCTTGCAAACATATATCTATGTTGTGTCTCACAATTTTTTTTTATGGATCCAGTGAATCCTACAGTTTTTTTACTACCACTGATTATAACTGCCTCATTTGATGTAAATAAATGCTTGATTGTTACTAAAGAAATGACTCCTCTGAATTCATATTATATGCACACTATCTGCTGATAGAAGAACTTTACAAATCAAAGAGCAGCTAAACTAATTTATTTGAGTGTATGTTACTCTATTTGTGGTGTGTTGTTACCATTGTAAAATTATGTGCACTGAAGTAAAACAAGACTGCCTAACATCTTTTATTTAGATTGAAACTATGTTTTTACAAAGAAGCAAAACGTTAGAGATCGACCGATATGGTTTTTTCAGGGCCGATACCGATACCGATTATTAGTAGTCAAGGAGGCCGATAACCGATATTTGGAGCCGATATTTATTTGCAATAAAAGGGAAAATATTGGCGTGAAAATTTTGAATAATACAAACTCCACTTAACTTTGTTCAAATGCCTTTAATATAGATATCTTTGTTACAAAATTCTAACAAAAAATGCAGGGACCTCCCAGGCTCAGCAGCATGTCTTATAAAGTGAAACAGTAAATAAAGTTTTCCAAAAATTTAAATATAACTGAAATCTCTCTTATAAAGTTAACTGAAAATTTAAATAAATAAATAAATAGTTCCCTGAAGTTTTATAAAGTAAATAAAACAGAGTTAAATAAAATTTGCACAGAAATGTGTGTCTAAAATCAGTTAGTAGTCCCAATTGAGCAGCACCAGATTGTGGTGCAAAAAGCAGAGTTGCTCAGCGTGCTCTCCAGTGAGACGGCTTCTTTTGCTCTCATAAATTGCAGAGACTTCACTGAAGACGCGCTCACTTGGGACTGATGAGGGTGGTGCACTAAGAAACTTTCTTGCTTGTTTCGCAAGTAGCTTGAAGCGCCCTTCATTCTGTCTCCACCACTGGAGTGGGTCCCCTTTACGCCTGTCGATCACTGGCTCCTTGAGATACAGATGTAGCTCATCCTCAACGCAGCTACTGGCCAGCAGGTCACCAGTGTGAGGTGCCAGCAGAGAACTGAACATCTCATCAACACGGCTGCGGAAGGATGTGTGTTCTCTCCGTTGCCTTTTGTGGGTGTTTCCATCATTCTCGTGTGTCCCATATGCAGCTGCCTGCTCCTCCATACTGGCTCCTTCTGTGGCAGCATGCTCCTCTGGAGTGGTCTGTTGTGTGGCAGCGTCCTCTTCCTCTTTCAACCATCCTTTGGCCTTACTCAATGTCGTGGGAGAGGAGAATGCATGACTCTTATAACGAGGATCTAAGAGACAGGCCAGCACCACAGTTTTTGTGTCTTCTACTTTTGAGAAACGCTTGTCGAGGCTCTCCCTCATGGCTTGCCTGAGCGTTCTGATGCCTTTTGTAGAGGGCCCCTCATCATCTTCAAGAAGCATCTTCATCACAGTCAGGCATGGAATGATGCAGGATGCTGATGAGTTGCTGTGGCTCACCTGAAGTGTCACTTCCTCTATTGGGAGAAGAGTTTCAATTAAATTGGACACAAGGTCCCAGTGGTGAGCAGTGGGGCCTGCAAATCCTCCATGTTCACCACAGTAGATGGTAAGTGCACGCTTTTGCTCCAGCATTCTTTGCAGCATGTGGAGAGTTGAGTTCCACCTTGTTGGAACAGCCTGGATTATGTTGTGCTCTGGCAGGCCAAGTTCCCTCTGAATGTCTCGCAAGCGCTGTTTGGCCAGAATGGAGTGGTGGAAATGTGTGGCACACTTCTTAAGTATTGCAATGACATCTGTGACGGCTCTTTGACTTGCCAGACCGTCATTCACCACAAGTTGCAAGGTGTGCGCTGTGCAGCTGAGGTCTGGGAGTTCAGCGAGCCTCATTCCCTTCACAATATTTGCTCCGCTGTCTCGAAGCACTAGTGCTACAC